>NC_051239.1:1349787-1404787 GCF_015220715.1 Pygocentrus nattereri | reverse complement strand
CTATACAGTAAGTGGAGCTGATAAAGTGGACAGTGAGCGCAGAAACGAGGAGTTTGGCCAAACTATCACTGTAAGGTTAATAACTGAATGATAATAAGTCCGCAGCTTGACGGGTTAATCTCCATTCAGCAGCTGAATGCAGCTCAGTCCTCGAAGGCCCACAGCCATATTTTTGCTCTAGTGCTGTAAAATGCTGTTTATTTGCCTCAGGTGTTTTGGGAGCTGGAACAGAGCAAAAATGTGGAACAGGCTGGAGGTCCTGGAGGAGCAATTTTGGAAACGCTGAAATAGGCTACTTCAGTATATAACGCTGGAGGCTCCCAGGTGTTGGTCCTGAATAGACTGAATAGATTTTGACTTCTGTATTGCATAGAGAGAGCTGGGTTACCACTTCAAACACAAACACATACGCTCCCAGATCTGGACTGGCATCAACAATCGGCCCTGGCCTTTCGTCCAGCCTCGTCCACCACAAATGCCTGGACGCCAATCACTGATGTACCTTTCAGTATACACTCTATCTACCTATATAAGAAACAGCTGTAAGCTGGTTCACGTGGGTCTGGTGCTGGTTTAGCTGGTCACCCAGCATGGTTATGCTGGTTGACCAGCATACTAGCATCTATAACATAACAACTGCTGGTTTTCCTGAGTTATAAGAGGTAAGATGACTGTGCACCAACCAATTACGTAGGTCGGGAAGTGTTTATTGCTGGCTGGCTAACTACACAAGTGTCCACTGTTCATTGTATTTAGACCCAAATAAGATAGTTTGCTGTTTACCAAGCACTTATTCAGCTAACAGTTATTTTGGTTAATACCAAAACCAAACAACATTAACACACCCATTAATATTTCCAATTATCTTCTAAGCTGCTTCTCATTTGGGTCATGAGGGGAGCTGGAGCCTACCCAGTGGTCATCAGGCAGAAGGCAGGATAGACCCTGGACAGGTCGCCAGTCCATCGCAGGGCAGACAGACAGACATACACATTCACACCTAGGGGCAATGTAACATGTCCAATTGGCCTGACTGCATGTCTTTGGACTGTGGGGGGAAACCGGAGAACCTGGAGGAAACCCCCGCAGACACGGGGAGAACATGAACACTCCACACAGGTTCCTGCTGAAAGGCTACAGTGCTGTCGCCTCCTGGTGACTGTATAAATAACATACCTACAGAATAACTGGTCTTCTTTTTAGATCTTCGTGCTTTCCTAATGGCTTGTTCATAAGAAAAGTGAATAAAATGTAAGCAAATATTAATTTTTACTTGGCTTTGATAGTCATTGTTTAATTTTATGTTGCATCATTTTCAGCCCTCTTAGTTTTTTAAAGGCTTAACTTCGTATTTGACACATAAAACCAGACTATCCCTCATTAATTACAGCTCCCGGCACTAATTTTGAATCAACTTGCGAAATAGCACAACACAAATATTCTGTTTTCTCTACATACGCTCTGTTGGAGCACTGAGGATGCAGTATGAGAGGCACTGGCACGACTTCCTCTTTCCCTCTCGCTCTGTTTGCGGACTGACAGCACAATCAAAATCCTGAGTGGCCCACCGGGAATTCTCCCAGCATTCCTGATGGTTTTCGCCCATCCCCGTACACAAACACATACGTGTGGGGTTTGTCCTGAAACGATACGCCTGCTTGTGTTTGTAAGGCTGTTGTTGTGGAAAAAACAGCGACGTAGCAAAGACATTAATCACCAGTAGACAGTCAGCAGAACATTTCCACAGCGTACAAACACTCATACGCACTTTCGCATGCATATCCACATCCCGGTGGGCCTAAAACACGGAATCAAAGCTCCAACATTACCTTCTCCATCACACATATCATCACTGTCAGTTCAGTGAAAAGCAGCACTGTGTCCACTGACAGTGCGTTAGAGCTTACTGGAGTAATAACTGCTTTATATTCTTCATATTTAGAAATTAAATTTTATTTAACTTTTTTTATTATTGACCTCACAAATGGCGCAAAGTTAAAATATGCCACCTGACAAAGGACCAGAGGAGCCCACCTCCTTCAGAAGCCTGTCCCTGATTGGTCAGAAGGCTGTCTCTGATTGTGCAGAAGGCTGTTCTGATTGGTCAGAAGCTAGTTAAGACTATACTATGCACAGTAGAAGTCATATGTCAACAACCTCTAGGAACTCTGCCAAATTCTCTGGGTTCAAGCTCATCTGAAATGGACTGATGTTCATTGAAAACGTGTGTTGTGGTCTGATGAGTCCATCTTTCAGATTGTTTGTGGAAATAACAGAATAACGGGCCAAAAAAAAAAAAAAAACTATACAGATTGTTACCAGTGTAAAGTTCAAAATCCAATGTCAGTCATGGTGTGGGTGTGTGTGTGTGTGAGTGGGGTTTTGGAGGGAGGGCGTGTGGGTGTTGTTAATGGGTAACCTGCACAATTGTGAAAGCACCATTAAGGCTGAAAGATATTTACACATTTTGGAGCAAGATATGCTGCCTTCTAGATGCCGTCTTTTTGAAGGACGTCCATGATTATTTCAACATGATAACACCAAGAATATGTTACAATGGCATGGATGCGTAATCAGAGAGTGCAGGTGCTAGACTGTCCTGCTTTCAGTCCAGAACTGTCTCCTATTGTAGACATGAGGTGCATTCTGGAACCCAAAATAGAACAAAGGCTATGTATGAGTGTACAGCTGAAGACGTGTATAACTGAGGACTGGACAAATTGGTTCGGTTTGCGTCTTCAGTCCCCAAACAATTATGAAGGTGATGTAACACAGTGATAAACATGTTCCTGTAACAACTTTTATGGAACATGCTGCAGGTATCACATTTGTTATGAGCGTATATTTAGAACCTGCCTGAACTTTTTGTAAAATTTTTTTGAAGTTTTGTACTATGGACAGCATTCTGATATTGCATTCACACCTCCACCCTTTTGGAAGACAGCAGGTAAATTTGGTGCTCAGTGGTGGTGTGTAACGAGATAACAACACTAGAAAAGGCAGTAAATGTCAGCCCTGACGCTGTCAGTCTGCCTGCCTTGGACTCCAATTCCCAGCATGCTCTGCCTATGGACTACAGTGACTCTGCTGAGCATGTGACGCTCTGGCTCGCCTTGCTTCTAATCAATGAGATTTTCAACACCTGTGAACCTGTGTATGTAAGCCCTGTTGTTTCCTGTGTTTGGTGCTGAGTATTATCCAGTCTCTAGCTCTGTTACGACGTGTTTTCCTTGCTCTTATCCTTTGTTTATTCCGACCTTTGCCTGTACTTTGTTTTCTCCTTTTTGCCTTGCCCATTGTTTGCCTTACCGTTGCCGTTTTGTTTGTATTTTCTCGACCCTTTAGCCTAGTCCCTTTACCTGGTTTTTGCTCTCCTGTGTACCGACCTTTCTTCAGTCTGACCACCCTCTGGTATGTCTATGTTGCTGCTGTTATTGTTGTTTCTGACCCTGCCTGTCCCTTACTATTCTCTTGTATTGCCCTATTATTATTATATTAAAACTTGTAATATCCATCAGCGAGTGTCTCACCTGTTATTGGCTGTCGTGACAGTAAAACCCTTTTGAAGTGAACTAACTGATATATTTGAGTGTTTCATATTTGTGATAAGCTTTATTTGATTGGTTGTTGTAGTGAGCTGAAATCTAAACAGCTGACGTTTCCCACTGTGTCTTTATTGCTGCATCCCAAAATGCATACTAGCCTGCAAAATAGTGCACTCATTAGTGCAGCAGGTGAAGTACAGGAGTGTGTGGTTTGGGACGCAGCGTTAGATCAGCCAGTGAGACAAAATCAACAGCTGCTCTGCTGCGCTGCTCATTAAACACCTCCAAGAGAAAGACTTTGTTGATTACGGAGCGTTAGTGGAGGTCAATTCATGTATTTACTGATTTAAGCTGATTTTCCTAACTGTTCTATGTTTAAGGCACCTCAGTGTAACTGCTGCTCCATTTAAGGTGGGACGGAAAATTCTAAAGAGAATCTGGTGAGAGAAGCTTCAGCTTTATATCTGTGGGTGAGTTTATAATTTACGAGCTTTGGCAGTTTCGGTTGCCACTTTTATTAGTTTTTACATTTAAAAGTTTCTGAACTTCAATTGTTTGCACACTGTACAGATCCAGTCCGCAAATCCTCTCGTGCTGTTTTCTCTGAACTGCAACACGTTCTTCATGTTTGTGGTCATTCTGGTTCTGTATCGTCGGCGATTATCCCCCTGCAGGGCTGTTTCTGCAGTAACGGTGATGGGAGCACAGCTCACCTACCAACGCGGCGTCAATGATGTAATCGAATGAAACGAACCCAACGGGAAGTTCACGGCGATTCGCACTTTAGAAGCTGTAATTAGAGCGTTAGGTGTGCTAAGTGTGTTGTTCTCGGTTCAGCTGGATCTACCTTTCCTCCCTTCTCCAGAACACAGTCCCCGAGACCCCAAACAGGCAGCTGATCTGTAGCATCTCGATAAGAATCAGGAGATTTCACACTCTTATCTTCTTCAGACTGAAGCTAATTCGCTCCGTGACCTCATTGTTGTGGTATTAAGCTCGCTCGTGCGCATCGTTGCTCGTGATGTTGTGCTTCTTTGATGCCGGGAAATATGCGGATATGCAAACAACAAAGCGATGATAGGAACACGGATGAAGATCTATGAATATGCATGCTGGATTCGAAGCTAACAGCCAAGGGGCCCCGACTATATCACTTTGTAATTATAATTGCGCTCTTAAGCAGTGTGTTTTTGGGGAAGGGTTATTTTATTTACACAATATAGAATTATGCAGATTAACAGCTCCCAGTGTGTGCTGTTAATGTGATGCATGACATTATACACGTACATTACAGCGGGAGTCAGAACGAACCGCGAACCCGCTGAGCTGCGAGGAAATACACAACATATGCAGGAAAATGGGAAAACGTCTGGATGCAAAGAATCAATGTGTGGATGCAACAAGTTTCAGACACAGTTCATTTACAGCTGCTAACAAAACTTCGTCTATAGAAATTCAGCACAAATATATCAAGTTTTCACCTACGTATCAAAACCGTTAATATCCAGCAGCTTTAACAATGGACAATATATCATTTCACAAATTTGGACTTTTAATGAAATAAAACCTGAATCATACGCTTGGGAAATATTCATGCCCAATAATTATTAATATCCAGCTGCTAATGCGAACAAAACATTTACATTTTGGGGGGAAAAAATCACAAATTGACATTTTTATAGATTTATTAAACATGAAAATCCAGCAGCTGACAAACATGATGTTCTTTGATGAACTTGCTGACGAGTAATCTCCACATAATTGATGACTCCACAAGTTTTCCATGAATATGATACTCATTCACATCCAGCAGCTAGGAAAATCTAATTTATGAAAAAATAAAAAAATCCACAAATTTTCACTCACACAAGAACTCATATCCAGCAGCCACTAAAAGCTTAAGCTACAAAAATATTTCATAAAATGTTACTTATATACTATAATCATTCATACACAGCAGCTAAGAAATTAATATTATTTCCCAGATTTTAACACGTACTTGATAATCCATGAACTTCCACTGCAGAAAATCATTTCATGAATAAACATGATTGTGTTTTACTTACATGGTATGACATTAATATCAAGCCGCTATTAAAAGTTCAGAAAAAATACTCCATAAATTATATCAATTTATTGTTTTAATACAATAATAAAAAAAAATTGATAGATATTTTATTTTATAAAATTTAATTTCAAATTAGAGTCTATAAATATTACGCTACTTCACAAATGTTGACTTATATGCCGCAATCCATTTTAATCCAGCAGGTTTATCAAAGAATATCATGTTGTTTCATGAATTGTAATGTATATAAACACACCACATTTAATCTATTAACAATGTTATTATAGAAATGTTTACTTTCACAATAATAATTAAAATCGAGTAGATAGCAAAAAATGTAATCTTTGAAAAAAGATTTTTTTTTGCTATCATTTTTATTTAGTCAGAACATTGACATTCACAATTTTTCTTTTTTTCTTTATTATATTTTTTTTCTCAATTTTTACCAACTTGTAAAAATCCAATAGTCATTAATATTTGACACTTTTTTTTTAATTCAAATAAAATATTGTTACAGAAATGTTAAAGAAATAATTATTAATGTTCGACGTCTATGGAAATGAAGTTGAATAAATATTCACGTGGACACGGCACAGTGGGAAAACGTCCATGAACAACGTTCCGAGCTCCGCTCCTGCTTAGCGTGGTCCGGCGTGAAAGGACTCGGCGGTGGAGATGAAATATGCTCTGATTCTATGATCACAATAATGTGTTTTCACTCATGGCTTTCTCTGTGAAACCTCACACACAGCGACAGGCAGTTATTGATGGGCGTCTGGAGAGGAGTGATGGCTTTGAACAGTCATGCATTTAAACTGGGGTCATTAATCTGGACGGGTGATGGAGAGGCTGCGGGATGCTTCATCACCGCAGAGCTCGGGAGAATGTTAAAGACGGCCGGAGAGGGAAACACCAGCAGGAAGCCGCCCGGTTAGAGTGCTACACCCTAGAAGGAGGAGAGGAAGAAGAAAAGAGGAGGAAGAAGAAGAGGAAGAAGAAGAAAATGAAGATGAAGAGGAAGAAGAAGAGGAAGAAGAAGAAAAAGAAGAAGAGGAAGAGGAAGAAGAAGAAGAACAAGAAGAAGAAAAAGAAGAGGAAGAGGAAGAAGAAGAAGAGGAAGAAGAAGAAAAAAGAAGAGGAAGAAGAAGAGGAAGAAGAAAAAAGAAGAAGAAAAGGAAGGAGAAGAAAAAAGAAGAAGAAAAGGAAGGAGAAGAAGAGGAAAAAGAAGAAGAGGAAGAATTGATAGTGATTGTGTTCTTCTGGAAAACGTGCTGTAGCTCTGTATACCGCCAGAAAGGGTTCTTTAACAGTTACGAGCTTGACATCGTCAGAGAAAAAGACACTTTTTGGTGCTATGAAGACGTCATAAAGGTTCTACACAGAACCATCTACCATACATTCTCGAGCAATCTGAAGAACCATTTCATCATGCAAAGTGTTCATGATTCTATATAGAACCATTTTCTTTGCTGAAGAACACTTAAGGAACCATCATTTTTAACAGTGCAGTGAGCTCTAAAAATACTTCAAATATTGGACAAATCTTTCATTTTCATCTTAATAATAATATAATAATAATAATAATGATAATAATAAACATTAGCACCTTTACTCTGTACTCTAGATATTTCACTGATGAATCTTTATGGCTACAGTACAACAGTGTGTGATAAAACTTTCCCCCAAAGAAACAAGAGAGCAAAAGAAACTTTAACCCAAAATCTTCTGCGATCTATACGACGTTTATAGTAACAAAATATTCTCATTCATTTCATTTGAACTAATTATTACCAGTACAGAAGGAAAGGAGCAGCGAAAGTTATGAAAAACTAACAGTGAAGACAGTTAAAAACAGCGAAAACGCATTAATGAAGTTTGTTCTTCTCTTGATCTAAAATAAAATGCTAAGCTGAACGATGACCATTCCCAAAGCAGTGCAGGTGCTGTCACCATGGTAACGGGATGCAATTAACCCCCAGCCCCCAAAAGGAATTACTAATGACGAAAACGGAGCCGAGGGAAAAGCCGATTCCTAACGTATATGCGTAGCAGAAGTGAATGTCGGCATTTGGAAAAACTCAAAACCTCAGCATTGTTGTACATGAGCAGCGTTAGTGTTGCTGTTTGTAGTGTAGCTGTATTAGAGCATTCGCAGTGCTCGGTTTAGGATATTCAGGACTAATCAAATCAAATCAAATTTATTTATATAGCGCTTTTTACAACTGATGTTGTCACAAAGCAGCTTTACAAAAATGGGAATCACAGCACAGAGAATCAGACAAAACACTGAACATAATATACAGAATATACAGAACCCCCGTGAGCGCTGAGGCAAGGAAAAACTCCCTCAGAGCTGGAGGAGGAAGAAACCTCGGGAGGACCAAGACTCACATCTAAAGGGGGGACCATCCTACCACTGGTCAGACAACTTATAAGTTAAACATTGAAAAGTCAATTTTACATCCACGCAGTTCTAATATATTCAGGACTAGCAGTGTTAACAGCAGCTGCAATGCCAGTGTTGGTGTATTTAAACATACTGAGGACTGTAAAATCAGAGTGGTGCTTGAATTTATTAGGTACAATTGCTTGTTAACACAAATAGCTGATCAGCCAATCACACGGCCGCAACTCAGTGCATTTAGGCGTGTAGAGGTGGTCAAGACGACTTGCTGAAGTGCAGACCGAGCATCAGAACGGGGAACAAAGGGGATTTAAGGGGCTTTGAACGTGGCGTGGTTGTTGGTGCCAGACGGGCTGGTCTGAGTATTTCAGAAACTGCTGATCTGCTGGGATTTTCACACACAACCATCTCTAGGGTTCACAGAGAACGGTCCGAAAAAGAGGAAATATCCAGTGAGCGGTCAGTTGTGTGGACGAAAATGCCTTGTTGATGTGAGAGGTCAGAGGAGAATGGACAGACTGGTTCCAGATGATAGAAAGACAACAGGAACTCAAATAACCAACCAGAATCTCTGAGGAACGTTTCCAACACCTTGTTGAAAGTGTGACACGAAGAATTAAGGCAGTTCTGAAGGAAAAAAGGGGGTCCAGCCTTTTACTAGCTAATAACTGTAAATAACTGAGTTAATGGAATTGCGTTCTTCTGAGAATTTAGCAGCGTTCTGAGGATGCGATGTGGGGCATCTCGTGGGCTGGAAGTCAGGGAACCAGCCTTGTGATTGGAAGGTCGTCGGTTCAATCCCTAGAGCTGACAGTACGACTGAGGCGTCCTTGAGCAAGACACCTCACCCCCAACTGCTCCCCTGGCGCTGTGGATAGGGCTGCCCACCGCTCTGGGCAAGTGTGCTCACTGCCCCCTAGTGTGTGGTGTTTCAGTGCACGGATGGGTTAAATGTGGAGGCGGAATTTCCCCGTTGTGGGACTAATAAGGGTCACTAAGATTAAGGTTTTCCTTTAGTCACTTTAGCTCCACAGAAACATCGTGAGTATGCAAACATCTGGCACACGAGTCACGACAGAACAGCCAGCGAAGGGAAACGGCGTAGCTGCTGAATTCAGACTCTTATGAAAAGGGGATATTCTCGAGGCAGAGCGGTTTGGTTGGGCCTGGTGCGGTCAGTGCGGTCAGGAGCACTGAGAGAGAGGAGGAGGACGGGAGTCGGGAGAGTTTCTCTCCTTTTCACCACTTCTGTGACAAATTGAGAAATGCAGTTTGTGCCGTGCGCTCCATGTGCATCCGCACGATAACGGGCGCCTTTCAAAAACACCATTTCATCCTCGCGCCGCACTTTTGATGTTTCTGCACTTTTCTCAGACCTCGCACCTTCATATTTAATTGAATTTCATACCGCGGACAAAAGAGCAACTTGTTGTCAGCACTCTTAATTATGTGAATTTTCTAGGAGATATTGTGCTGCAGCGTCGACTCTGCTGTATTTCCGAGTTGTGTCCATGTTGAGCGCTCCATAAGAGAAAATCTTGAGTATCCCCCCCCAAAAGTCTCGAGTATTTCCCTGAATTTCATTTTTATTGGACCTCCCCAGACCATCTGACTATATTTCACTTCGTTCTTCTCAAACGATAAAGGGAAAAATGAATCTAGTTTAAAGGCGTCTGCAGAACCGGAGGGCCAGATTGTCCGTTAAAAGCCTCGCACTCTTTCACCACTTCTCATCTATGGAATTCAATAATTAAAGCAGTAATTAAAGCATTGAATTGAACCCCTGAGGATAAGCATTCTTTCTTCCTTGTCACCGCTCCCTCAGTCCTTAAATCATAAAGAGGAATATTCCGCCTCCTGCTCCTTTGGAAAGACACCAGAGAGACGATGTGGCAGATTTTTCCTCAGCATTGAATATCGCAGCTCTCAAGCTTATACATTATATTTCCAAAAGTATTCGGTCATCAGGCTTCACACGTATATGAGCTTGAGTGAGATCCCATTCTTAATCCATAGGGTTTAATGTGATGTCGGCCCACCCGTTGCAGCTATAACAGCTTCAGCTCTTCTGGGAAGGCTTTCCAGAAGTGTTAGGAGTGTTTATGGGAATTTTTGACCGTTCTTCCAGAAGCACATTTGTCAGGTCAGACACTGATGTTGGACGAGAAGGCCTGGCTCACAGCCCAGCTCCTGAAAAATAACCCCACACCATGATCCCCCCTCCACCAAACTTTACACTTGGCACAATGCAGTCAGACAAGTACCGTCTCCTGGCAACCGCCAAACCCAGACTCGTCCATCGGATTTCCAGACGGAGAAGCATGATTGGTCACTCCAGAGAACACGTCTCCACTGCTCTAGAGTCCAGTGGCGGCGCTTTGCACCACTGCATTCCACGCTATGCACTGCGCTTGGTGATGTAAGGCTTGGATGCAGCTGCTCGGCCATGGAAACCCATGCTCTGAATCCGTCTGTTTATGTCTAAACGCTGAATTATGTTTAAATTTAGAAAAATTGGTGACATTCCTAAAGTTTAGCATTAGCTCATTGGCTCATCTGATGTGTTATGAGTTGAAACTACAGTATATTATTATTAGCTTTCTTTTTTCCTGTTGATGTTAATTAATTTACTCTTATGGATGGTTGAATATCAACATTAGCCTGAATGCATACTTCTAATATACAAATATTTAAGCTGTATATGAATTTCACACATTCGAGAACCACTTGGCAACCTAAATTTTAGATCATAAGGACACATTTGGTTAAATTCCATTGCAAAAAATGTCATCTTCTCAGGTGAAATCTTAAATCTAGTCAATCTGTCTAATGTTTCCTGTGTTGTGTTGGTTGTGCACTTATTATCAGATTTTCTAGCTCATTTCTGGACATTTTTACTTGTTTTAAAGTAATTTAATTCAATAAAATGATCTAATTACAGTGGCAGATACATTTGCTAGTTTCAATCTCATTTCTTCCAACAAGCAAAGATATTTTCCAGTATAATGAGAATTTTATTTAATTAAAAATTACTTAGAACAAGTAAAAAATGTTTAGAAATAAGGTAAATAGTCTTAAATTAAGCTCACAACAACCTCAACCAGAGAAAAATTAGATTTATTGACTAGATTTAAGATCATTTTTTATCTTAAACTTCTCAAGATGCCATGTTTTGCAGTGTGTTTGAGCTGTGTATGAATTTCACACATCCAAGAATCACTTGGCAACCTAAATTTAGGCACCTAGAAAAGGGAGGCGGTTGGTTGAATTTGGATTTAGACTGAGGGCATTCATGAGTTGCCCAAAATTCAGTGTTTGGGCAAATGTCCAGTTCTCTGTCCTTCATCAATTCAAATCATGCATATAAAATTACAGCATATTCAAAAAAAAAAAGAAAAAGAGAAAGAAAGAATCTGCCACTCCGTCGCCGAGAGATTAAAGGAAGAGAAGAAAATACACATTTATCCTTTCAAATTGCTCATCTTCTTTGGTTCTTTGAAAAGAGGAGCTGTCTTAAAACATTTTCTTCAAAGCGCGTCAGCTTCCTGGAGGTGATGGTCCTTACCTTTAATAGACTGGCATTTCGGGGGAACTTTGAGGAAGGTTTACTCAGATAAGAATTTTCTTTTTTAACTAGAGGCAATCTTCATGTTCCCCTTCTCCCTTTCATCTTTTCTTCTGCTCGGCTCTTTGAACGCTCTCGCCGAATGAGTACGGGGTGGAATCTGAAGGTAATTGAAGCAATATGTGAGCACCATTTAAATTTCTGTGGGGAAAATGTCAGAGACTGGAAACGGCACGTAGCACCACTATGCTAATGTTCGAGCACCGTGGCTCAAGAGGAGGCAGCAGAGCTGAACTGAGCTCTGAGAATTAGCAGCGTTCCAATATTTCGGCTTCATCTGTATGTAGAACGTGTCCCTATTACTGTCTGTGGCCAAATTGCCCACCGTATAGGATGCATAGCGTTAAATCTGCACTGCATACTTAGCATAATATTTAGTACATAGTGAGCAAGAATATGTTGTAGAACCAACCTGGCGACACACTGGAAATGGGCCAATGTTAATTATGATTACATTTTATGTCAAAGTTTACAAGCCTAAAAATAAAGCCAATAATAATAATAATAATGATAACTTGCCCTGTGATGGACTGGCGACCTGTCAAGGGTGTATCCTGCCTTCCACCCGATAACCGCTGGGATAGGCTCCAGAACACCCCCCGCGACCCAGAAGGAGAAGCGGCTTAGAAGAAGATGTGGTAATGATAACTGACTGAGTTTGACTGTCTAATGAAAGGTGAGCTGAACTTCCCAGTTTAGAAGCAGAATAACAGAAAGAGTCTCTCCACATTTCAACATAAACAGATAGACAGACAGAACTTTATTGATCCTGAAGGGAATCTTCAGGACAGGCAGACACTCTGTGATGTGAGCGGTGCTTTAAAGTTATTTTGAGCTTTAAAATTAGCAGCAGAGCTTTAAAATCTACCCTGAAAGATGCAGACAGCCAGTGCAGCTCTTTTAAAACGGGAGTGATCCGATCTCTCTGGGCCGTTTTCGTTAGGATGCTGAGGCGTTTTGTCCGAGTTGTCGGGGATGTAATGTTTTCTTAGGAAGCTCAGTAAGAAGACCATTACAGTGATCAACTCTGCTGGAACAAATGCATGAACGAGTTTCTCTGCGTCACTCTGAACGAGAAAAGGATGAACTTTCCTGATTTTCTCAAACGATAATAAGCATCTTTAGTAATTGTGTTTACATGCCGGGCTCAGGGTCTAACATCACACCCAGGTTTCTACTGCAGGTTTGGTGTATAAAGCCAAATAACCAAGTTTCTCATAAAGCAGCTTTCTCTGAGTCTTAATACCAACAGACAGAATTTCAGATTTTTGTCATTTAATTCTAGAAAATCCATTGGGAAATTTCTGACGCATAGCTGGACAGTCTGTCTACAGAGACTTGATCATCAGGAGGAATGGGAATGTATAACTGAGTGTCAACAGCATAGCTATGAAAATTGACATTAATGACATCACCTAGAGGTAGCATGCATAAAGAGAAAAGCAAAGGCCCTAAAACGGAACCTTGAGGGACTCCACAAGAAATGCCAAATCTTTTTGTTGAACGATTTCCCACTGAAACCATGAATTGTCTATTGACTAAATATGATTTAAACCATTCTGAAACTGTTCCTGAGAGGCCGATGCCAGCATTTAATATGTGGGATTCATAAAAACATCCTCTCTGGTTCTTTAAGGGACCTCTCAGTGGATGCTTCTTTGTGGGAAAAGAATTTACATGGTGAAAATGTCATGCAGCTTTAGTCACATTAAGCTAAGTTGCACTTCAGTTGTATAATGTAAAGCCTCCTGCGACTCTCATGTTTTCATGAAACAGCCAATCAAATAACATCAATCAATCAATCAAATCGAAGGGTTGCATGCAGAAATTCAAAATCAATCAGATTTGCATGCAAATCTCCTAGAGGTACTTCTATTATTACAGGCTTGACATCATAACTATAAAAGAACCATTTACTTACTATATAGAACCCTTTTCAAAAAGGTTCTGTATAGAATGGTATACAGCACATTCTCTAACCATTTGAAAAACCCTTTTACAACGTAAAGAACCTTGTAATCATGCAAATGGTTCTTTGAGGGTTCATGGTTCTATATAGCACCATTTTCTTTACTAAAGAACCCTTGAAGGACCATCTTATTTAAGAGTGTAGAAGCACTGAGGTTCATCCAGGTGCATATCTCATGTCTTCTTTCTGTAATCATTTTCATCCTTAGGATTCAAAGTAATCTGAATTTTAGCTCAAAGATTATGGGGCATCAGGAGAGGATAAAATTGATCTAGATGCACACAACTCACAATAATAAGCATCCATGTAAATAGCTCTTAGCATCAGCTGGTTACAGAAACCTCAGCTTTGAGAGCATCATGTTGCAGACAACTCACAACATGCAACTAGTTGCATTAAAGTTTCGCTGTATAAAGTCAGGAATCTACCAACCTTAGGTCAGTTGGAGAGGATGTTTCCTTTTCAGCTGCCTATCATCTTTTTTTTAGTATAAGGTCCATTGATCTGGTGAAATCAATGGTTTGAAACTATGCCATTCAATGTGATCTCAGTACAGATGCTTTGACTGGCTGTTTCATGAAACTTCTGTCACGAAGTTGAGGCTCTTACAACTGGGTTTCAAAAGAGCTGCAGGACACTTTGCGTAGTTTTCGATTTGCTTCTTGTAAATGTCATGTTGCATGGAATTTATGGTGCCGAGTCACAGCATGCAACTACTTGCACGAAAGTTTCACTGTGTAAAGCCAGTCTTCGCTTCAAGAAACTCACATTGTTTGTCAGGACATCTGTCTCAGAAATCTACCAACTTTAAGTTGGCTGGACAGGATGCAATCGTTTCAATTGCCCAATACAGCTTTATCTTTTTTATTATACTGTCCATTGATCTGGTGAAATCAATGGTTTGAAAGTATGCCCTTCAATGTGATTACAATACTACCGCTTTGATTGGCTGTTTCACGAAACTTCTGAGACTCCTGCAACTGAGTTTCACAAGAGCTGCAGGATGCTTTGCATAGTTTTTGATTAGCTTCTTGTAACTGTCAAATTGCACGGAGTTTGTGTTGCAGACTCACAACATGCAACTAGTTGCATGAAGTTTTCACTGTGTAAAAGTAGGCTTAGCTTCAAGAAGTTCACACTGGGTGTCTTGGCTCAGGAATCTACCAACCTTGAGTCAGTTGGAGAGGATGTATCCGTTTCAGTTGCCCATCATCTTTTGTATTATATCGTCCGGTGATCTGGTCAAATCTGGTTTGAAAGTATGTCATTCAACGCGATCACAATACTGCTGTGAAGTTTCATGAAAAGTTGAAACTTAGTTGCAGCTGTTGCGACTCAGTTTCAAAAGATTTGCAGGATGCTTTGCACAGTTTTTGAACTGCTTTTTGTAACTGTGAAGTTGCATGGAATTTATGTTGCAGAGTCACAACATGCAACTAGTTGCATGAAAGTTTCATCATGTAAAGCCAGCCTTAAGGTGACTCCTCTACAGAATCTCTCCATAGAAGCCTTTTTGGCTCATTTGTTTAGCAGGCTGTGTGTGTGTTACAGGAGTGAGTGAGCGCTATTGAGCTGAAGTGTGTGATTAGAGGAGAAAAGCCCTCAGCTGCAGTCGCTTCAGCATCAGAATAATCGATGCAGTGCAGCGGCTGATGATTGCAGCGCTAACCTGAGAGGAAGTTCAGCTTGGAGCAGGAGAATCTGGCCCATTTATCACAAATTAATGAGTTTCTCTCATCTGGGCCAATGTGCGGACTCTCAGCCCTCAGCGAGCCGACGCCCTTAATGCTAATCAGTGATTAACCCTTAGAGGTAGAGTTATCGGTGCTGTTTTAGAAAAGATTTGATTTACAGTGTAAAGGAAGGTTTTTCTTTCTCTAGAACTTTTCATCACCTTCAAAAAAAGTTGCAACATTGCAAGCGGCTTTTTTTTTGGCAATTTGTTCATTTTAGAGATGTAGGCTAAGGTTAGGAGTCTTGCCCAAGGACTCTTATTGGTTTAGTGCAGGGTGTTTACCCAGGTGGGAAATCAAACCCCAGTCTTCAGCATAGATGGCAAAGGTGTTACCCACTATACTAACCAACCACAACGTGCTTTTATTCATTTCTTTATTTGCATTTCACATACAGAAAACACGAGAATACTGATTTGTAAATCCACATTTATATGCATTTAAAATGAAGCAGAACAAAAGCAAGACATTTACTTCTTTACTTCATGAAGTTAATCGTTTTTCATTCTGAATTTGATGCCCGCAACACATTGCAATCACATTAACACAGGTGTGAAGTAGCACAGCCCTCTTTTAGTACTTAAATAAACAAAAAATCTAAAATGTATTGTAAAAAATATATAAACATTACATTGTAAATATACACATTAATATACACCAGTGTTGCACTATTCCAATGTACAATTTTGTAACAGTAATATAAGTTAATTAAAAAAAACAACTGATAGATACAGTTGCACACATTTCCAAATATGGAAAAAAAAAAAAAAAAAAAAAAAAAAAAAAATATATATATATATATATATATATATATATATATATATATATATAATCAAATAAACACTATGATATAAACACTTTTCCATATATATATATACATATATATAAGATGTATAAGATGTCAATCTATATGTGCAGGAATAGATTTGCTAGACCGAAGTTACAGTCTAGTAAAGACTAGGCTGTAACTGTAAAGGATCTGTTCCAGGTGTGGATTGTCCATTGAGATCATCATGATGATGTTCCAGAAAAGCAGGCACAATTTAAGAGTAGGAACTTTGTTAAATGTTTAAAAAAAAGAATTGGAATAGGTGATGCAGTCATGCTGGAAAATAAGCGGCGCATCCAGGAAAGGCCTTTATGGGTCAGGATGGGTCACCACATTCGCAAAAATACATCAGGAAATAATCCAACAGTTTAAGAAAATTGAGCCTCATTCACCAACTCTTCTTAAGGAGAAATTATCTGGGGTTTGTTCTTAGAACAAAGAACAGAATCTACACGCACTCAAGAGCACAAAGGTGGGAACTGTTTTTAGGATCTTTCTCAAAAACACACAGGAACAAACATCGGAGGGTTTTGGTGTAACATTCTCTGTCCTGGTTTCCCAGTGCCAGGTGTTTTTGCATGTCTGCCATGTGCCCTTGTTGTTGTTTTGGTCTGTCTCCTCCCTGGTCCTGCCCCCTTCTCACCTGCTCCGCCTGCATGTAGTCTGTAGCCCTGCCCTCTATTAGTCCCAGGTGTTTCTTGTTTCCCCTCAGTGTATTTGTATCCCTGAGTTTGCTCAGTCCCTGTGTCTTGCGTTGTCTATACACCTTGCTGTTGCCTACTTCTAGGATTGTTGGCTTTGTTTATGGTTCATTTTTATTTTACTTTGTTTCCTCTGGCCCAGTATTTATGCTGCAAATCTTTGCTGCTGAGTTTCAGGACTCTGCCAAGTCTGGTTCGAATAAAAGCAACTCACACATGCATCCTGCTGTACCGCCTCCTCTATTAGAATTTGAGGATGAGGGCCAATGTTGTTCAACTAGCAATTGTTCACCTACCACAATGCGTACCATCATCAAAAGATTCAGGGAATCCAGAGGTTCTGTTCAGGTACATTTCTCGTTCATCGAGTTCCAAACAATGTAAGTGTTCCCTCAAAGGTTCTACAGTGGGTTCTAAGGTCTGGTTGTGGAGCTTAAATCAGTTCCTCCAGGTGAAAAGTTGGTATTTGTTCCTTTTCATAACCGAATGTTTTAAAACAGAGCAGTAGAGTAAAAGCCTGGAGTGTTGAGTGTGGAAAAGTGTGGAGTCAGTCCAGCTTAGAACAGATCATTTCAGTGGATGATGGTTCAGTTACGTTCCCTGACTGAAGGTACTGAGATGGACCTTTTGAGGGTCCCATCCCAGTGAGTAGAGGGACACTGCCCCAGTGACAGTTTACTACCTTTACTTCTGAGAGTGTAGCTGGCTTCTGTGCTGAATATCACCACATGGGTTTAGGACTACTTTATTTCATTGTGAATATATACTCTTAAAACACTCAGACTGTACTGTGCACAGGAGAAGCCATATGTTGGGTCTTCCAGATTGTTACCAGCGTAAAGTTAAAAATCCAGGGTTTGTCAGGGGGCCCACAAATATAGACATTTTATTTACTATCCAAAAACACCAGTGAACCTAGACGTGTCTTCTAACCTTCATATGGAATGGTGATGATGGTGAAATAGTGATAAACCTGAAGGACTATTTTGCCTCACAACACCCTGCATGTATATCTCCACCATGAATGTGTTCTCACTTTCAAAAACACTTGAACTCTCCACTCAAACTTTTCAAAAATATTGTAAAACAGTGTTTCTGTTTTTATTGCCAGCAAGTGGTAGCATGCAAATGTTTCTTGAATGTGATTGCAGAGTCTCAAAGAATGATGTCAGTTTTCAGCACAAATGTAATATTTTCCACGAGAGAAATGGAATAATACGGCAGCGATAAGGTCCAGTAAATGGCTGAGGGCTATTCTTTTAAAAATCGGTCCTGAAGCTCTTTCTCTCAGCAGCCTTTCCTCTCTTCTCCATTGACTCTGTTTCCCGAGGTGAAATTGTGACTTTGATTAGTTGGTTGTATGAAGTTTTCTGACAGGCTGCTATGTCAGGTGTTCTAGTACTATTGCAACAGCTGTCAGCTACGAGGTCCTCAAATGCACCTGCATGATTCCTGCTTCAGTATTTTTACATTTGTACCCACCCTCCCACCCCTGCCATCCAATTTAACCCTGTATCTTTTAATCCAAGGCCCAAAATACATAGATTGGTAATTTGGCGCAAACTGCTATTTAAACAAGTAAACACATGAATATTAATTTGCTTCACTCTTCACTCCTTTTATTGTTCCTCTGATGAAATACTAAAGTAATAAGTTTGTATAGTGATATATTACATCCACTAAGAAGACGTCCTGGAGCTTCTTTTATACAGTGATAGGAAGTAGTAGATCACACAAAGCTCCGATTCTACCGATTCTGATTTATTTTACTGACCTACACAGACATGCTCACTAACTACTTCTTACCAATGTTACCAATTCCACCAATCTTTCAAGATTTCTGTGTAATTCAGTGTTTGAGATGTGAGATCTCTTTACAGTGGTGGTGATGGGAACCAGGCGTCGCCATGACTACAACACAGATATAGACACTTTATTTACCATCCAGAACCACCAGAGAACCTACACGAGTCTTCTGAGCTTATATGGAATGTTGATGATGGAAAACAGTGGAAAATCTGGAATAATGAGTTTTCTTTGGGACTATTTTGCCGCACAGCGCCCTGCATGTCTCCCTCCACCATGAATGGAGTTGAAGTTCTCTAAACTCTCATAAAACAGCGTTTTATGTCTGGTTCCCATCACCACCACTGTGAACGGTTCTGACTCGATGTTCTCGCACATGTACAGCTGGGTTTAGAAGGCTGCAATCTGGCTCTTCCAATAGCTCCGCCCATTTAGAGCACAATAAACTGCACTAGTGTATAGACCATGCAGGCAGGCCCTCTAATTGGATCATCTGCCACACGAAGAGTCAGATGGAGTCCTAAAGAGGTGCATTTCTCTTGTTTATCACCAAGGACCCTCAGAGGCGTCCAATAGAACACAACATGGATAATTACTACATCTTATATTCAACATGTAAGACTCATAGCGCGTTAGATTACACTCTTCTTAAAGCAGCGTGAGCCGCGGAGGACTAATCCCTCGTCCGGCCTCATTTCCATCAGCCGGACTGTGATTCAGTGTTTGTTGACTCATGTTTTATTCCTGAGAGCTTTTTGTTTAATGCATGTGCAGCTCTGCTCGGCGTCTGTCCTCAGCAGAGACGTTTTTATCTGAGTGAAATATCCTCGGCTCTTACAGCTCCTCGTTTTTTTCCTCTTTTATGGTCCAGAGAGTGGGTTACACTGTACAGACAGTCATTTGCAGTGCTGGCAATTCATTCCGCCTCCACTTCAACACTCCCCTTCTGTCATACTGGGGACTTCAAGCAGGGACAGCTGCAGCCACTACACACTAAAAAAACATATTTAGTTCAGAGCTGAGATATTCACAAGGATTATGTTCTGATCTATTTAAAGCCAGGACATAACTAGAGATAGTAATAGGCTACGCACACATATACACTCACCGGCCACTTTATTAGGTACACTAATAGCTAATCAGCCAATCACACGGCTGCAGCTCAGTGCATTTAGGCCTGTAGAGGTGGTCAAGACAACCTGCTGAAGTGCAGGCCGAGCATCAGAACGGGGAAGAAAGGGGATTTAAGGGGCTTTGAACGTGGCGTGGTTGTTGGTGCCAGACGGGCTGGTCTGAGTATTTCAGAAACTGCTGATCTGCTGGGATTTTCACGCTCAACCATCTCTAGGGTTCACAGAGAACGGTCCGAAAAAGAGGAAACATCCAGTGAGCGGTCAGTTGTGTGGATGAAAATGCCTTGTTGATGTGAGAGGTCAGAGGAGAATGGGCAGACTGGTTCCAGATGATAGAAAGACAGGAACTCAAATAACCAACCAGAATCTCTGAGGAACGTTTCCAACACCTTGTTGAAAGTCTGACACGAAGAATTAAGGCAGTTCTGAAGGCGAAAGGGGGTCCAACCTTTTACTTAATAAAGTGGCCAGTGATTGTGTGTGTGTGTGTGTGTGTGTGTGTGTGTATATATGTATATGTATGTGTATCAGCTTTTATAAAGTATTTTCTATTATGAGGTGTCCCAGACCCTGCCCTGTGATGGACTGGTGTCCTGACCAGGGCGTATCCTAACTTCCAACCAATGACCGCTGGGATGGGCTCACTTTATTACAACGACCTTCTATGTCCACTCACTGGCCACTTTATTAGAAACACCAGCCTTGTATATACATTAACTGGCCACTTTATTAGAAACACCAGCCTTGTGCTTCCACTAACTGGCCACTTTATTAGAAACATCATCCTTGTACTTCCACTAACTGGCCAGGCAGATGGCCAGATGACGTGGCAGATGACGTGTATCTCAGCCCCTCTTCATAGGCTCATAACACTGTTTACATCTTAACCACTTGATTACTTGATTATTACTTCTGGCACCAAAATTTAAGCCAGTGACATAAATCATAAGTGTCATGTGACTGATCATACTAGTAGCACAGAGATGATGATGTATTAACATAGCTGATTGGCTAATGGTGCCACTTGGCTGATCAGTGAACATAGTTCACCCGCAGTTCACTGATTGGCCAGTTTTGTGTTTCTAATAAAGTGGTCAGTGAGTGGAAGTACAAGGATGTTGTTTCTAATAAAGTGGCCAGTGAGTGGACATAGAAGGTCGTTGTAATAAAGTGAAGGTGAGGGCTTTCCTTGCATTTCGCCCTCATTGATCAGAACCGCTGCCTTGTGCCTGCCTGAAAACCTGCTCACTCTTTGTAAAGCCTTTCTAGACAGAAGACGTTTTTGTATAGGTCAGTTTTATTCATAATGGCAATATGGAGAGAGAGAGAGAGAGAGAGACCACTGAGGAGTTGCTCGAGGGCGTAGGGCTAAAAAGGAAAGGTTGCTGATGTGTCCACAGTAACCTTCTGAGAAATGGGGTCAGGAGCTGGGGGGCAGGAGCAGGAGGTGAACAGTAATTGGCTGTGATGAGTTACACCAGACTTTACACTGCATCATAATTGAGGAACACACACGATTTTGAAGGGATGGATGTAATATTTAATAAAGCTCCTCTACAGAGTGCAAAGAGTCAGAGCTGCTCACAGTGGTGGTGATGGGAACCAGACGTCCCTCTAAAAGCTCCTCACAGAAAGTTCCTACATGAACTGGTTCTGAATTCACTGCCTGATGACTGAGACGCTGTTTTATGAGAGTTTAGAGAACTTCAACTCCATTCATGGTGGAGGGACACATGCAGGGCGCTATGCGGCAAAATAGCCCCCAAAGAAAACTCATTATTCCAGATTTTCCACTGTTTTCCATCATCAACATTCCATATAAGCTCAGAAGACTCGTGTAGGTTCTCTGGTGGTTCTGGATGGTAAATAAAGTGTCTATATCTGTGTTGTAGTCATGGCGACGCCTGGTTCCCATCACCACCACTGTAAAGACGTCTGAACCGTTTCACACCAAACCCTCTGGATCTCTGTTTACATCTCAGTCAATAAAAAAATCTCAGTGCTGCTGTAGCATTTATATAATATGTAAAGAAATAAAGTCCAAAACATGCAG
This sequence comes from Pygocentrus nattereri, assembly GCF_015220715.1. NCBI lineage: Eukaryota > Metazoa > Chordata > Actinopteri > Characiformes > Serrasalmidae > Pygocentrus > Pygocentrus nattereri. The sequence goes on along the minus strand of NC_051239.1, from coordinate 1,382,921 downwards.
AATTCTTTTTTAATTTCTGGCTCTTTTTATAGACCCTGTACCGGACTGTCAGGTTCACATGATTAATGATTCATAATAAGGTCAACAACTGATTATTTTTGCATGAAAATATGGAAAATGTGGGCATTAAAGCTATCGGATCCATCTACTCTTCAACGCTGCTCATCCCTGCTGTTGCCTTTTAAGGTTGATGTATGTAAATGAGCCCTGTTCTCATTGGCTGACCTGTGTTACACTACATTTAAGGTTCTATTAGTACCAGAATTTTAGCCAGTGATAAAAATCATAAATTTTCATGCCAGTAACACAGAGAATGATGTGTTAACAAAGCTGCCTGGCTTATGGCACCATCTGGCTAATCAGTGAACATACAAGTTTTGTGTTTCTAATAAAGTGGCCAGTGAGTGGAAGCACAAGGTAGGTGTTTCTAGTAAAGTGGCCAGTGAGTGGACGCACAAGGCTGGTGTTTCTAATAAAGTGGCTTGTTGAATCTTCCTCCTCTCTGTTCTTTAATTGCTTGTCCTTCACCTGTTATCACACTGCGCTCTCTCTGAAGAAGGGGCTTTGATGGGCTTGGGCCGTACGTGTTTTGTGTGAAAACCCCTTGGTGAGAGTCCGCTCATGTCCAGCATGTGGAATAAACCCTGTGGGTGTTGTCTCGCAGTGTGCTGGGGTGATGCGTGTCTCTAACCTGGAGTTAATGAGGGCCCTGTGGGTTTTCTTGCTCACTGGAAGATTCTGCAGAAAAAAAACACTGAGGCTGCAGTTCTCCCAGGGGAGGAGGCACTGGGGTGTAAAAGAAAATATTGTATTCATCCATAGTTCATAAGGCCATTATTTTACAGCACATTGAGGCCTGATTACATGCACACAATTGTTAAAGGGGCCATGTCCTACAATTTTATTGTCCACTTTGACTTTATTACTGTTTGAGCCATCATAATTCAAGCTTAATCCCCTTCTTCATTAACCATTTTTACCATTTTTATCCTTTGGGATCAAACAGGCAGTTTTTTGTTACTGTGCCTTTAAGACTCTATTTAAGATATTATTATTATTATTATTATTATTAAGTTTAATTACAACAACACAAAAAATCAACAGCAAACATTCACACATGAACACATACAGTATCACACCTTCTGTGGTGAGGAGTCTCCCAGCTCACGGCCCAGTCAAACTCTGCTATGGCAGTAAAGAGTCTCCCAGCTTGCAAGCCAGTCCAGCTCTGCTACCACAATGAATGATCACCCGACCTGTGGCCCAGACAAATATTCTCATGGTGATGAGCCTTGTGGCTTGTGCCCAGTCCAATTCCACTTCCATAGTGAAGACTCTCCAGGCAAACTCCACAGCCATGGAGAAGAGACTCTCAGCTTGCAGACTACTAAAATACTGTCAACATGGTGAAAAGTGTCCTGGTTTGAAGCCCAAAAAAGTCTCCTAACTAGGCTAAGTCAAGCTCTAATACTGTGGTGTAAAGTGTCCTGATTCACAAGCAGGTCAAACTCTGCTACAGAGGAGAAAAGTGTCCTGGTTCACGGCCCAGTCAAACTCTGCTACAGAGGAGAAAAGTGTCCTGGTTCATGGCCCAGTCAAACTCTGCTACAGAGGAGAAAAGTGTCCTGGTTCACGGCCCAGTCAAACTCTGCTACAGAGGAGAAAAGTGTCCTGGTTCATGGCCCAGTCAAACTCTGCTACAGAGGAGAAAAGTGTCCTGGTTCACGGCCCAGTCAAACTCTGCTACAGAGGAGAAAAGTGTCCTGGTTCACGGCCCAGTCAAACTCTGCTACAGAGGAGAAAAGTGTCCTGGTTAACGGCCCAGTCAAACTCTGCTTCAATGAGGAAAAGTGTCCTGGTTAACGGCCCAGTCAAACTCTGCTACAGAGGAGAAATGTGTCCTGGTTCATGGCCCAGTCAAACTCTGCTACAGAGGAGAAATGTGTCTTGGTTCACGGGCCAGTCAAACTCTGCTTCAATGAGGAAAAGTGTCCTGGTTCATGGCCCAGTCAAACTCTGCTACAGAGGACAAAATGTCCTGATTTACAAACCAGTCAAACTCTGCTACAGTGGGGAAATGCATCCTGCTTCATGGCCCAGTAAAACTTTGTTACAGTGGAAAAAAGTGTCCTGGTTCATTGACCAGTTAAGCTCTACCACAGTAGACAAAAGTGTCTGGATTCATGGTCCAGTCAAACTCTGCTACAGTGGTCAAAGTCCACTGCCACTGTGAAGGGTCTCCCAGTTTGTGGCCCAGTCAAACTCCACTGCCAGGTTAAAAAATCTTCCAGCACCCAGTTCTGTTCTGATTGGCTTTTAGCAGCTCGGTTTACATATATGGACATGTTCAGACTTGGAAGAGAAGCTTTAACAATGTTTTTGTACTACATAACCCCCCCCCCCAAAAAAAAAAAAGAAAAGTGTGTTTCTATAATATTTGCTGTGTGAGGACAAAGAAAACACAATCAGCTCCTCATAGCCTCAAGCGATGGAATTAATGCCGCCTGCTAAGTCGTACACTTTTAAATTTAAATGAGATCAATTTCTAAACACTTTGAAGTCTTTCCATTTCATGCGGAGTTTTTTCCCTCCAATCTTATATTTGGGTGAGGTGGTGGATCAGCCCGAGTAATTACTCTTAGTGGGCAGAACCACAACTACTCATTAATTTACCCTAATTAGCTAAACATATTTAATGGGTTGGACTGGGTAGAAGATGGATGGAGCTGGTGGCCTGAGATGGAGCTTAATTGGTCCGCTCGGATCTCGGAGCCTGCTGTTAGTCGGAGAGGTCTGCCAAGTCACCAGCAGACAGCTTTCTAAAAGACTTAATTGCAGGGAAAGCCAACAGAGCACAATCGCCTGGAACTCTGGGTCTGCATGTGCAGAGGAGCCGTTCTTCTACAGTACTCAAGACATTTTACCAGCAGGGGCGACCTCAACCGTGTCGTTGTCTGGCAGGTGTGGGGCTTTTTCATCATTAATTGAGGTAAGACGTAAATTTAGGGAACACATGTTTGAGTTTTTAAAGTTTTTGTGCAGTAAAGCCCAAAGCAGACACTCCTAAATGACTAAAAACTTCGGTCCGTTATGTGAAGGGCACTGATAGTCACGTTATTAGTCACAATGATGTACAATAAACACTTTGTTAAGGCCTTGTTATGTGAATGATTTTGCATCTTCTAAAATCACATCTGTCTTCTAATTGGAAGCATTTGAGTCCTACAGGATATAGATTGCATGATTAACATTGCAGTGAACTGTAAACGGTTTAAATGAGCATAAAGTTTATTATGTAGTTCTACAAGGTCTCAGTCTGAACCTCCTCCAGCTGTACGGACGACATCAACACCACAGTCAAACTCATCCCAGACTGGACTGAGCGTGTCGGGCGTCGCTGCTCTCACGGCTCTTTCAGTGGGATTTCGGAGATCATCCAGTGCTGTGGAACCAGCGCCGAACGCTCTGAGCTGCTGGAGCTTCACTGCTGATGAAAATCCCGCTGCTCAGTTCTGACAGATTCACTCTGATTGACGTGGAGAACGCAGAACGTTCTGCTCAGGGGTCTCAGCTCCTCTCAGACTGAAGGAGCCGGTCAGAAACTCTATGACCCCCTCTTACAGTTGGATTGTGATTGGTTCCTCGGCGCCTCACGGTTGTAAAAATACGGTGCTTTGAAAATCGGATGAATCTTTTTGCATCACCCTGTAATTTTGACTTTAGAACATCTACTTGGAACTACTACTTTAGAACGTCTAATTTGGGCTTCACTGAACAAGCACGAAGACTTCAATAGACCCCCAAATGTGTTCCTGAACCCCTTAAAACCCCAGGCTCATTTTATACTACGGCTCATTATTCAGCAACTACAGTGACTTCAGTGCAAACTGGTTGAGCTATTCTTAGAAGTGATAAAAACGTCTGGCTGTTTAAGGGGTTAAATTAAAATGTCATCTTAGTTCATATCGTATAGCAGCCTATAATAATAATAATAATGGCATTTCTGCCCAGACTACAGTTTAATATGTTCTCTGTTTTCATTCATCAGTGATCTTTTACTACAATACCCAGCCAACCAATCCTTACTGCAGGCCTACAGGCTAGTGTTACATGCTGACCACAGACCAACATGCATTCTGTGCTGGTCTATACTGGTCTATGCTGCTTTATTTTTGTCTAGTACTGGTCTGATGCTGGGATAGCTGGTCACCCAGCCAGGTCATGCTAGTTGACCAGCATACCAGCATCCAAAACACAACACATGCTGGTCTACACTGGTCTATTCTTGTCTAGTACTGGTCTGATGCTGGTTTAGCTGGTCACCCAGCCAGGTCATGTTGGTTGACCAGCATACCAGCATTTGAAATACAACACATGCTGGTCTACACTGGTCTATTCTTGTCTAGTACTGGTCTGATGCTGGTTTAGCTGGTCACCCAGCCAGGTCATGCTGGTTGACCAGCATTCCAGCATCTTAAACTCAACACATGCTGGTCTACACTGGTCTGTGCTGGTTAATGCTTGTCTAGCACTGGTCTGATGCTATAGCTGGTCACCCAGCCAGGTCATGCTGGTTGACCAACATATCAACATGATTAGGCTTGTTTAGATCAGATTTAGTGGTGGTTAGATTTTTCATTTTGGCCTTTACCGTCACATTTCACAGCAATGAAGGACGATTCACGTGTTATTATTGTTACCCTACATAGAACTCTGGCCTAAAGGCAGTAATGCGTAAAAGCTGCTGCTAACTAGACTAACTAAGCAGCCGTTTTCTAGCAGTGCATGCACTTACAGAGCCAAGCCTTATAGGCAAAATAATGAGACGGCACAGTAGAATAACACATATGCATGCCCTGCTTGGACAGTGGACATTTATGCTGGGATTACAAGCCTGAAAACATCTCCTAAGGTCATGTAATGTCAGTATGTCCTCATGCAGTACGGGATGGTAAACATCACTCATCTGACACTCTAGGAAAATGAGGTGCAATGAATAAAAATGGAAATAAATGCCAAATGTGATGCACTTTAGGAACACCTGGCTCTTGTTGGGGTGTGTGAAGTCTGTGAGTACGGCTGCACTTAAAGCTGCGCTGATTTCTCTGCTCTGAGCCTGTTTAACCTCATTTTAACCTCATTAAGGATCTGTTAATTGACTGATGAGTCGAGTCAAGTGTGTTGGGAGTAGGAAAATATTAAAACCTGAAGTGCAGAGAGACTTGAGGACGACATCACGCACAGCCGATTGTGAGCTGAAGAGAGATTTAGATATTAGCATTTTGTTCTCCTATGTTATGGTTTCACTCACTGGCCACTTTATCGGAAACACCTACTTCGTATGCTCATTAATTGGCCACTTTATTAGAAACAGCTACCGTGTGCGTCCACTAACTGGCCACTATATTGGAAACACATACCCTGTGCTTCCACTCACTGGCCACTTTATTAGAACCACCCACCTTGTGTGTCCACTAACTGGCCACTTTATTAGAAACACATACCCTGTGCTTCCACTAACTGGCCACTTTATTAGAAACACCTACTTTGTGTTTCCACTCACTGGCCACTTTATTAGATACACCTAATTTGCTTATTTAATAATTGGCCACTTTTTCAGAAACTCCTCTCTTGTAGCTCCACCTTGCTGGTGCACAGCTGGAGCCTGAAGCTCATGTGTTGATGCACAGTTTATCAACCCATCTACATCATTGGTCAGTTTCTGACCTTAGGACCCCTGATGACCACTGATGAAGGGCTAGCAAATGGCTTAACACAGACTGCACAAACAGATTCTGGCTGTAGACCACCAAGAGTGGAGCTCCGAGGGAGGGGTTTCTAATGAAGTGTCCGGTGATCTGCAGTGGTAAGATAATTATTCGTAGCGTACCTGTACAGTTGATGAAGCAGACGCCAGATCGTTGCTCTGGTGAATTTCAATAGCTTGTTGTCTATTGTAAAGCTGCACATCATATGTCTGTTTATTATCATGCTTCTGAATGTCTCTCCTCTCGGAGGACAGAGCTAACTCTCGGGGACGGGGCTCATTTTCAGCTCCATTAATAAGAGGTAATCAAGCGTTTAATTAAAAATGAAAATTTCGGTGCTACCTTGAGTAACTCAGACAATGTCTTCTCCCTCCTCCTCTTCCCGTCTGAGACGGGCTTCAACAGCGAGCCGTTCCCCACACCAGGTCACATGAGCCGGTGGCTGAAAGTCTGAACAGTCCTGGATTATAAATCCTCTATTGATCACTGATCAAACGGCTGGATATCGAACTGTGTTACAATCAAATTAACCGGAATAAAAGAGCTGATGATCTAGGATTACACGCTGTCTGATTTGGGCACTACTGACCTCTGAAGTCCTGTCGTTGTTCTGCAGTCGCCCATATTAGGAATTCCAGGTCTAAGCCGGTTTCTTCTTTGGGAAAAATGAACCACATTCCAAAAATTGACGCTGTGGGGGACAAAAAAAGCTTCCAGTCCTGATATTTTGCTGCGCTAATGTTTTTCTGTAGTGATTTCCTAACATTCCAGTTCCTTAAGCTCTAAACTCTTAAAAATGTGGTTCTTTAAGGGTTCTTTAGTAATGAAATGGTTCTATATAAAACTATGAACACTCAAAGAACCCTTTGCATGATCAAAGGTTTCTCTGCATGGTGAAATGCTTCTTGACATTGTAACAATGGAAGAGAACCCTTTTTGGTGCTAAATAGAACTGTTTTTAAAAAAGGTTCCACATAGATCCAGTTACATTCTCCATCAGTCTGAAGAACACTTTGTTACATCATATAATTTACTGTGTCCTCTATCGGTTTAATATCTAGAACATGTTAGTCATTACAGTGTAGTTAGACCGCCTTGGTTCTTATCAGCATTTTACCCAAAACTTTGTAGAGTGTACTGCACATTTACTTGGTTACTATCTAGAACCTGTCGGGTATCTGGGCTTGGTGGTTGCCAGGAGACGGTACTTGTCTGACTACATTGTGCCGAGTGTAAAGTTTGGTGGAGGGGGGATCATGGTGTGGGGGTGGTTTTCAGGAGTTGGGCTCGGCCCCTTAGTTCCAGTGAAAGGAACTCTTAAAGCTTCAGCTCCAAGAGATTTTGGACAATTTCACGCTCCCAACTTTGTGGGAACAGTTTGGGGACGGCCCCTTCCTGTTCCAACATGACTGCACACCAGTGCACAAAGCAGGTCCATAAAGACGTGGATGAGCCAGTTTGGTGTGGAAGAACTTGACTGGCCTGCACAGAGTCCTGACCTCAACCCCATAGAACTCCTTTGGGATGAATTAGAGTGGAGACTGTGAGCCAGGCCTTCTCGTCCAACATCAGTGTCTGACCTCACAAATGTGCTTCTGGAAGAACGGTCAGAAATTCCCATAAACACTCCTAACCCTTGTGGAAAGCCTTCCCAGAAGAGCTGAAGCTGTTATAGCTGCAAAGGGTGGGCCGACATCATATTAAACCCTATCCGCTGACTTTCACTCTGTCATTTTACGTGGCTGACCACTTCGTGGCTGAGTTGCTGTCGTTCCCAATCGCTTCCACTTTGTTATAATCCCACTGACAGTGGACTGTGGAATATTTAGTAGTGAGGAAATTTCACGACTGGACTTGCTGCCCAGGTGGCGTCCGATCACGGCACCACGCTGGAATTCACTGAGCTCCTGAGAGCGACCCATTCTTTCACTAATGTCTGTAGAAGCAGTCTGCAGGCCGAGGGGCTCGGCTTTATACACCTGTGGCCATGGAAGTGACTGGAACACCTGGATTCAATGATTTGGATGGGGGAGTGAAAACTTTTGGAAAAAATCAATGAAACACTGAATTTGTCTGGGTTCACATACGACTGACTGTAAATGTGCGACCGTGGAATGGGCTTAAGGTCACGTATTCAAACTTTCACGCACATTCAACTCGTTTCCTGAAGCTCTGCTGTTAAACAAGCTCACACACTCATCCTGCGTCCTTTCCCTCCTTCCTGTGTCCCATAAGTGTGTGTGTTTTAATTGGTGTGTGTGTGTGTGTGTGTGTGTGTGTGTGTGTGTGTGTGTGTGAGTGTGTGATTAATGGTGTGTTATTCTGGGCAGAGGGTTCAGAGCAGAGCTGCTCTAATCAGCACTTCGTCTCCCCTCAGAGACTCGACAGCTGAGTCAGATACACACACGCAATCTAACCTGCGACACACATGCTTATGGACAGACACGTATGTGCACACCTACATGATTTCCTCAATAAGACACATGCAAACATCAGCAGAATCGCTCAGAATATTTAGCCGACCACTTCGTGGCTGAGCTGCTGTCGTTCCCAATCGCTTCCACTTTGTTATAATCCCACTGACAGTGGACTGTGGAATATTTAGTAGTGAGGAAATTTCACGACTGGACTTGCTGCACAGGTGGCGTCCGATCACGGCACCACGCTGGAATTCACTGAGCTCCTGAGAGCGACCCATTCTTTCACTAATGTCTGTAGAAGCAGTCTGCAGGCCTAGGGGCTCGGCTTTATACACCTGTGGCCATGGAAGTGACTGGAACACCTGAACTCAGTGATTTGGATGGGGGAGTGAAAATTTTGGAAATGTAATTTTTTTAATGGCCATATATGCATTGGTCAGGCAAATACTGTGTTTCAAAAAAATTAATCCGATTTCAAAGCGGCATATTTTTACAACTGTGAGGCGTCGAGGAACCAATCACAATCCAGCTGTAAGAGGGGGTCATAGAGTTTCTGACCGGCTCCTTCAGTCTGAGAGGAGCTGAGACCCCTGAGCAGAACGTTCTGCGTTCTCCACGTCAATCAGAGTGAATCCGTCAGAACTGAGCAGCGGGATTTTCATCAGCAGTGAAGCTCCAGCAGCTCAGAGCGTTCGGCGCTGGTTCCACAGCACTGGATGATCTCCGAAATCCCACTGAAAGAGCCGTGAGAGCAGCGACGCCCGACACGCTCAGTCCAGTCTGGGATGAGTCTGACTGTGGTGTTGATGTCGTCCGTCCAGCTGGAGGAGGTTCAGACTGAGACCTTGTAGAACTACATAATAAACTTTATGCTCATTTACACCGTTTACAGTTCACTGCACTGATCTGGAATGACTTACATGAGAAATCAATCGTTTTGAAATCAGATGAATCTTTTTGAATCACCCTGAATTTCAATATATGTACATATACATTGAGTATATATTAAGCATGCGCCAATGTTTCATATATACAGTATACTGTGATATTAAAGCTGAGTGGTAATGTTATCATGAACACTTCAACAAACCATCACTGCATTCAAAAAAGCTGCCGATTTCAGCCACAAACCAGAGACACACAGCAGTCCTGCTTTATCAAACTTCATCCGTCACTACATGCGTGATTCTACAGAAACGTCCACTTTCCTGTCTCTCCATAGGAGTCACTGGTGTTCCTGACCGTCTCTGGTGTTCCTCATAATAAAGGAAACACCAGAGACGTTTTTGATGATCAATGCATTTTACAGAACATCAAACCACACACTGTCCATCAGGGAACGTCCACTAAAATATGGAATTTAATCCGTCTGTGTTTCTATTGTTTCACAGTGACCTCAGAATAAAGTCAGTCACACCAGTGACGTCAGCTAGAAGCTTCATATGAGATCATGAGCTGAATGAGAAGATCTCTGAGAGCTGAGAGACACAGTGGACTCACCATGAGCTTTTCTCCATAGATCCTCAGAAAACAGGTCAAAGGAGGTCGAGTGACGTCATCAGTGTGACTTTTATTTCAGAATAAGAGACTTTTAGAGATGCAGTAACGCCAGTGACTCGACTCCTGGAGATCAAAACTCTCATTATATACTTTATATTTATTTAGCTTTTATTTCTTTATGTAATTTAAATTATATATTGTCACGATTGGCCCCTCCCAGTCCTGTCCATGTGTTTGTGTTTTGATCTTCCACGTGCCTCTTTGTTTTGATTGTTTGATGTCCTGCCCCCTTGTTTCCCACCTGTCCCTCATCATCCCTCTGATAAGGATATAAGCCCTGGTCTGTGTTGGTCGTTGCCTGACGTGCTGTCTGTGTGTTTGATCTATGGTCTTTATTGTCGTGTTTGGTGTTGGTTCTTCCAGCCTACGTTGTGATTTTATGTCTAACTCTGGATTTCTTCGTCTTGGCTCACTAGCCTTGGACTACTCTGACCACAACCTTCGATTTGCCCTCAATAAATCTCGCTTTTCTCACCTCATCGCTCCACGTTACGTATATTCCATAGTCATGTAGTGATTATTGTAGTTAAAATGACAGAAAAGGTGGCCTCAGCCTTTAGACACGACTGTGGGGACGAGCTCTTCTGCGGTGCTGGGAGTTCTACGTGATCGATTTAAAAACCAATGTTGCTGAATTGAGGCTCAAGAAGGTGGAACTGTTCAAATGACGTATTGATTTATTTTGAAATAGAAATAAATTGTAACCATAACCTGCTTTTAAGTATATCAGTAAACGCTAGGGATACAAAATTGGACCTGTCTGTAGAACGACCCATTCTACAGAAAGTCTGGTTCCATTGACTTCCATTAAAAGTAAGAACGTTTTTTCCTTCTCCTGCAGATTTACCATTTCGGAGATACGAGGTTTTGTTCCCACACCAGCCATACGTTGATATATGGCTGGAATATATGTCCCATATTTAATGTCATGTATTTTACGCCCACGTGACGTCATATTTACTTTCTTCCTTTTATTAGCTTTGAATATCTCTAATATTTTGGCCTCTTCACCGTCACTTCACTCATATCTTCATCATCAGCTTCTCGTGTGTCCTGATTTCTTTTCTCTCTCTTTCGCTCTTCTCCTCTTTTCTTTTTCTTTCATTCAGTTCTCTCCCTTTCTCCCTCTCTTCTCTTTCTCTCCTTCTTCACCTGCACTCCAATGAACCTGCAGAACAGCAGCTCCTCCCTCCGTCCCCCTTTCAGTCTGATCTGGCAGGGGCCGTGAATAATTGATTAGCATTTAGAGCTCTGTGAAGTGTGTGTGTGTGTGTGTGTGTGTGTGTGTGTGTGTGTGCGCGTGTATTTTTGCCTTTGTGGGGTCTGAATCCCCCCACACGCTGCCATTAAAAATGATCTGAGCAGCAAGTTCATTTTTGCCGGTTAAATATCAACATAACATCATAATAAACACAAATAAGAATAGATTCAGTTGATTGATTGATGATTGATTAGAGGAGATCAAATGTATGATAATCCACTCACATAGGGAAAGAAAATGAGTGGAAACACATTTTCCCAAACTTCACTAAATAATTAACAGCAACAGAGAAAACGTGTCTCCTAACAACCACCTGGAAGACCTGGTCGACACCAGAACTACCCCCATCAGATAAACAGCACTGAAAGCTTTGATCTCTGAGAGAGAGGAGAAGATCAAGCTGCTTCAGATCTGAAAACATCCACAGGTGTTTCTGTCCATCCTTCCACTGTGAGAAGACCACTCAGCGCTGTGGGTCTGAAAGGACGTGTAGCTGATCAAGAAGAACCTCACTGAGAAAAGGAGACGGACACACCGAACAAAGAAGCTGGACGATGGACTAACCACTCCAGAGTCCAGCCCTTAACACCACTGAATAGGTTTGATTACCATCAGCCAGCTTCTCTGACTGAGCTTTGGAGGCGTGTCTGCAGGTTCTTTGAGGAGCTGGAAGTGAGGCTCCTGAGAAGAACGGGAGCTGGAATGAAGGGAAAGAGCGACTCACTGACCTCACAGCTGAGAGGAGACTTAGGTGTTCAGGATTCTGTGAGATTTCCTGTGAAAAGTGTGTTTTCTGCTCAAACTGCTGTACAGTTCGGTCTCAAAGAGAGCAGGTGTGTGAGAGGGATCAGCCCTGTGAGTGAGTGTGTGTGAGTGTGTGTGTGGGTGTGTATGTGAGTGTGTGTGCGCGAGTGTGTTACTGGAGTGTCGTGTTCAGCTGAAACACACACAGTCAGATAAGCTGTATCACGTCCTGCTGACTCAACACGTTTCACTTTCTGCACCTTATCCCACACACTTACATCCCCCTTCCTCCAATAGACCACACTATGGATCATTACTATGGGAACCCAATGAGAGAACAAATACCTGCTGTTGGAACAAAACCTCGCATCTCCAAAATGATAACTTCACAGGAGAAGGAAAAAACCTACTTTACTTTCAATGTAAGTCAATGGAACAAGACCTTTTCCCTAACCCATTCTACATGAAATTTACACACAATGTAAAGACCAACACAGCTTTTCAAATGATGCCAAAAACTGAAAAACGTCAAAAATGGAAATACAAGGTTTTCTTCTGACAACAGCAACATTTCTATATAATATTATAGGGATGCAGCGATACCAGTACTGGTATTAGGTATCCGGTTGAGGCCATGCTCATTTACTCATAAAAATTCACCAATAACGACATTCTGATATGAAGAAGGAGGCTCTGGTCACAGGAGAGAAATGTTTCTAACTTTGTGGAGGTTGGACACAAAGGCCCAGGCCCAGGCCCAGTCTTAGTTTTACCCCTACCCCTTGTTTTTGAGTGTGGTAAACTACGACATCACATGATTTTGCCTCATGTTTATAATTGTGGACCAATTTTGGTGTGAATGTTGTGGACCAACACTGTAGTTTTGGGACACATTCATTAGTTCTACCTACTTTACAGTGTGTGGGCCAGATCTGGGCCAAGGACCCAGCCAGAACAAACAGTGGGTCAGACAAATTTTGCTAACTGGGAATAATCATATAATTAGCTATGCAGCTGGATGCACAGCTGGAAATGAGGAAAGTTATACAGAGTCTTGAGGACCCTCACTGTGTGACAAATACAGTTGTATACTTTCATCCTTGGTGATGAAAGGCTTGGATGCAGCTGCTCGGCCATGGAAACCCATTCCATGAAGCTCTCTACGCTGTTCTTGAGCTGATCTGAAGGCCACATGAAGTTTGGAGGTCTGTAGTGATTGACTCTGCAGAAAGTCGGTGACCTCTGCGCACTATGCCCCTCAGCATCCGTTGACCGCTCTGTCATTTTACGTGGCCGACCACTTTGTGGCTGAGCTGCTGTCGTTCCCAATCGCTTCCACTTTGTTATAATCCCACTGACAGTGGACTGTGGAATATTTAGTAGTGAGGAAATTTCACGACTGGACTTGCTGCACAGGCGGCCTCCGATCACGGCACCACGCTGGAATTCTCTGAGCTCCTGAGAGCGACCCATTCTTTCACTAATGTCTGTAGAAGCAGTCTGCAGGCCTAGGGGCTCGGCTTTATACACCTGTGGCCATGGAAGTGACTGGAACACCTGAATTCAATGATTTGGATGGTGAGTGATACATTTGGCAATATAGTGTATCAATCATGCTACAGTAGTTCTGCGATTAATATGTAATATGTGATATAACTGAATGATTGTGAGGTCAGAGGTTTACAGGCTTACAGGCCTTTTCTGCTCTGATTTAACATCTATTTTCATCTTTCAGTGTTATAAATATTAAAGAAAGGATGTTGCAGGTTGTGAGGAATCTGTTTGAAAATGGTTACCATGGTGATGTGTTGTAAACAGATAAACAAAGGTCAGTGCTGTCTATGTAGTGTTGATAAAGACAGCTGGTGAGAAATTGGATATTGCCGTGAGGCTGTACGGTGTTAGTATCTATATCTATATACATACCATATAAAATAAACTGAGATTTTTTGCCATGGGCCCCTGGCTGCCTGTCCCTCCTACTGCTGCTAGAGGTGTAAGCATTCATTGATCTGAAGGTGATGATTCAACAGCATCAGTGTTGGAACGTTAGGAGTTTAGTGAAGACTGTGAACAGTCATGGGGATAATGGGCATCCTTGCCAGTTCCCCTATTGGTAGTTCGGCATCGTAACAGTAGAAGGTTCTGTTTAGAACCATAAGTAACCTATTTTTCATTAATCTGAAGAGCACTTTCATGATGCAACGTACCATTGAATAATACAAAGGGTTCTTTGAGTGTTTATATAGGCTCTATATAGAAAGTAGAACCATTGTCTTTATTAAAGAACCCTTGAAGAATGGTTATATTTTAATGTGTGTGGTCCTAATAAGCTCCAGGTTCTAATTGTAGGATGTGCTTACTTCTGTTTCTGGCTCTTTAGTTCATATACATGCTGATGTCAATATATTACAAATTATTTAAATATCCATATTCTACTACAGTGTAACTACGTCCTTCCCATAACATTTGTGTATTCATGGTATAATTTTTTATTTCATTTTATTCCGAATCATACCATTTGGACCAGAATAATTGAATATTATTAGATTTCATGATGCACTGAATGATTTGCAGAAGATATTAACATGAATTATAATAAGTATGATTGATGTGTAATACATGACGTAATTGACTGAATGTGAGGTCAGCGGTTTGCAGGCTTCTTCACTTTCAAAAGTAAAGTGACCTTTTCTGCTCTGGTCCAACATCTTGTTATCTGAGTAGAGCAGCAGATGTGGTGCTTCACTGAAGGAGTTGTACCAAATCCGACTCTGTCCCTGCTCTGAGTCAGCTACATCATCCAGTCCTCACTGCGTGTATTCATCTCTTTGTGGGGAGTAAATCCCCCCAATCTAGTGAGAACATGAAAACTGCGTGGTTGTGGAAATGCAAGTCTGCTTGTCTAAACAAGACAGAAGTACAAATCCTGAAGCTGGAAACCAGGAGGAGTTTCTGAAGTCAGCTGCCTCAGAGCTGGAGCGGTGAGGTGTCTGCAGGTTTATCCATAGTAGAGTCGCTAGCTGTCTCCCCTAAAGGACTCAGGCTTCAGAGTGCAGCCCAGATGACAGCTCGCAGTTTCACAGCTTAAAGGAACACTTTGGCAGAAAAGCCCACATGAAGTTTTCTCTAGAGCTGAGAGACAAATGCAGGTACTAAGTAATGGGAGCTTATATTCCAGCGATTAGCATGGTGCTGAGTGTATGCCTTCATCACCACTTACACTCGCCTCAAACGTTGTTGTAGAAACCACAAGAATCTCATCAACAACAACAACATATTATTGTAGAGCATCCTCAATACCCTTATAATACCCCAATACCCCACCATATCCTCAATACGCTCATAATACCCTGATACACCACTATATCCTCTATACCCTCATCATACCCCACAGCATCCTCAATAGCCTTATAATACCCCAATACCCCACCACATCCTCAATACGCTTATAATACCCTGATACACCACTATATCCTCTATACCCTCATCATACCCCACAGCATCCTCAATACTGTCATAATACCCCAATACCCCACCATATCCTCAATACGCTCATAATACCCTGATACACCACTATATCCTCTATACCCTCATCATACCCCACAGCATCCTCAATAGCCTTATAATACCCCAATACCCCACCACATCCTCAATACGCTTATAATACCCTGATACACCACTATATCCTCTATACCCTCATCATACCCCACAGCATCCTCAATACTGTCATAATACCCCAATACCCCACCATATCCTCAATACCCTCATAATACCCTGATACACCACTATATCCTCTATACCCTCATCATACCCCACAGCATCCTCAATAGCCTTATAATACCCCAATACCCCACCATATCCTCAATACCCTCATAATACCCTGATACACCACTATATCCTCTATACCCTCATCATACCCCACAGCATCCTCAATACCCTTATAATACCCCAATACCCCACCACATCCTCAATACGCTTATAATACCCTGATACACCACTATATCCTCTATACCCTCATCATACCCCACAGCATCCTCAATAGCCTTATAATACCCCAATACCCCACCACATCCTCAATACGCTTATAATACCCTGATACACCACTATATCCTCTATACCCTCATCATACCCCACAGCATCCTCAATAGCCTTATAATACCCCAATACCCCACCACATCCTCAATACGCTTATAATACCCTGATACACCACTATATCCTCTATACCCTCATCATACCCCACAGCATCCTCAATACCATTATAATACCCCAATACCCCACCACATCCTCAATACGCTTATAATACCCTGATACACCACTATATCCTCTATACCCTCATCATACACCACAGCATCCTCAATACTGTCATAATACCCCAATACCCCACCACATCCTCAATACGCTTATAATACCCTGATACACCACTATATCCTCTATACCCTCATCATACACCACAGCATCCTCAATACTGTCATAATACCCCAATACCCCACCACATCCTCAATACGCTTATAATACCCTGATACACCACTATGTCCTCTATACCCTCATCATACACCACAGCATCCTCAATAGCCTTATAATACCCCAATACCCCACCATATCCTCAATACCCTCATAATACCCTGATACACCACTATATCCTCTATACCCTCATCATACACCACAGCATCCTCAATACCCTTATAATACCCCAATACCCCACCATATCCTCAATACCCTCATAATACCCTGATACACCACTATATCCTCTATACCCTCATCATACCCCACAGCATCCTCAATACCCTTATAATACCCCAATACCCCACCACATCCTCAATACCCTCATAACACCCTGATACCCCACTATATCCTATAGTGTAATGGGGATAATGGGAATAAGAATAAGATTTTCTTTTAAACAGTTTTAAACTGCACTTTCTGTCCGTATATTTTTGGAGTATGTGCTGTGCATGTTGTTTTTTTTTTTAATGATAGGATAAAAGAGGCACCTTATTGTTGGAGTATGTCACCCTGCAGTACTCTCACAGTAACCTCCAATAACTCTGCCAGGTGGGGAGTGCGTGAACGTGAGCGTGTGAGGCGGACGCTGTTTCACACTGGGTGAAAAATGCAGTTGTCAAACCGCGAACGCTGAGCCCTAAACACAGCCTCGGCGCAGCAGGGGGGCCGCGCCGGCCCGTCCGAGCCTTTATTAGAAATCACTCCTGACAGCACCATTAAACACCAGCACTCCGCACGTTCGGGTAAACGGAGGAAGCTTTTAGTCATTCCTCCCTCATCTCCACTCTCCAGGACGCGCTCAGATCCGGCTGATAAAATGCATGGAAGTCCTGATAAAGGAGCATTATCTTCCAGTGTGAACGAGCCAATCCGGCTGTCTGGGGGAGAAACGGGGCGCTTGTGCAGTCGGATCACGTTCTGGGGCCGAATGGAGTTTATGAATACACATTCTGTGCTCTGTAGAAAATAATTGGACCCTCAATTATGAAAGGGGCAAGAAATCCACAGAAAAAAACACATTGTTGATATTCAGCTGGCGTGGTGAGCTTAGTGAAGACGCATTTCGTGGTAGTGAAGTACTCATGTGAATAACTGAGCTTTCATTTCAAGTGAAACAAGACGTTAAACAGGACGAACACCTGGCTTCTCATGTTCTCATACGCACGGTATAAAAATGACAGCTTATATTAACATTTATGTCAGTATTGGGAATATATTATAAACACACCATGGCTATCACTTCATAACCTAGAAGCGCCATCTCCCGTAGCACCACCTTGCTGGTATATAGTTAGCGACTGCAGCCTTTTCAATAATGCATGGTTTGTGGATGGATCTTCTAGTCCTTACTCAGTGGTCCACACTTGGCTGGAACATTTTCATGTGCTGGACTAGATTTTACATAAGTGGACAGTGAGTGGATGTAGAAAGTAGGTGTTTCTAATAAAGCGGCCAGTGAGTGGATGTAGAAAGTAGGTGTTTCTAATAAAGCGGCCAGCGAGTGGATGTAGAAGGCGTTTCTAATAAAGTGGCCAGTGAGTGGATGTAGAAGGCGTTTCTAATAAAGTGGCCAGTGAGTGGATGTAGAAGGTAGGCGTTTCTAATAAAGCGGCCAGCGAGTGGATGTAGAAGACAGGCGTTTCTAATAAAGCGGCCAGCGAGTGGATGTAGAAAGTAGGCGTTTCTAATAAAGCGGCCAGTGAGTGGATGTAGAAGGTAGGCGTTTCTAATAAAGTGGCCAGCGAGTGGATGTAGAAGGTAGGCGTTTCTAATAAAGCGGCCAGCGAGTGGATGTAGAAAGTAGGCGTTTCTAATAAAGCGGCCAGCGAGTGGATGTAGAAGGTAGGCGTTTCTAATAAAGCGGCCAGCGAGTGGATGTAGAAAGTAGGCGTTTCTAATAAAGCGGTCAGCGAGTGGATGTAGAAGGTAGGCGTTTCTAATAAAGCGGTCAGCGAGTGGATGTAGAAGGTAGGCGTTTCTAATAAAGTGGCCAGCGAGTGGATGTAGAAGGTAGGCGTTTCTAATAAAGCGGCCAGCGAGTGGATGTAGAAGGTAGGCGTTTCTAATAAAGTGGCCAGCGAGTGGATGTAGAAGGTAGGCGTTTCTAATAAAGTGGCCAGCGAGTGGATGTAGAAGGTAGGCGTTTCTAATAAAGTGGCCAGTGAGTGGATGTAGAAGGTAGGCGTTTCTAATAAAGCGGCCAGCGAGTGGATGTAGAAGGCGTTTCTAATAAAGCGGCCAGCGAGTGGATGTAGAAGGTAGGCGTTTCTAATAAAGCGGCCAGTGAGTGGATGTAGAAGGCGTTTCTAATAAAGCGGCCAGCGAGTGGATGTAGAAGGTAGGCGTTTCTAATAAAGCGGCCAGTGAGTGGATGTAGAAGGCGTTTCTAATAAAGCGGCCAGCGAGTGGATGTAGAAGGTAGGCGTTTCTAATAAAGTGGCCAGTGAGTGGATGTAGAAGGCGTTTCTAATAAAGTGGCCAGCGAGTGGATGTAGAAGGTAGGCGTTTCTAATAAAGCGGCCAGTGAGTGGATGTAGAAGGTAGGCGTTTCTAATAAAGCGGCCAGCGAGTGGATGTAGAAGGCGTTTCTAATAAAGCGGCCAGCGAGTGGATGTA
Source organism: Pygocentrus nattereri (assembly GCF_015220715.1). NCBI lineage: Eukaryota > Metazoa > Chordata > Actinopteri > Characiformes > Serrasalmidae > Pygocentrus > Pygocentrus nattereri. The sequence continues at coordinate 1,364,046 of NC_051239.1, read as the reverse complement.
GAAGGTAGGCGTTTCTAATAAAGTGGCCAGTGAGTGGATGTAGAAGGCGTTTCTAATAAAGTGGCCAGCGAGTGGATGTAGAAGGTAGGCGTTTCTAATAAAGTGGCCAGTGAGTGGATGTAGAAGGCGTTTCTAATAAAGTGGCCAGCGAGTGGATGTAGAAGGTAGGCGTTTCTAATAAAGCGGCCAGTGAGTGGATGTAGAAGGCGTTTCTAATAAAGCGGCCAGCGAGTGGATGTAGAAGGTAGGTGTTTCTAATAAAGCGGCCAGTGAGTGGATGTAGAAGGCGTTTCTAATAAAGTGGCCAGCGAGTGGATGTAGAAGGTAGGCGTTTCTAATAAAGCGGCCAAATATTTATACATAATATTGTTTTCTTGTGAATAAACCAGCTTTAATGTAGGATTTTATTAGAGATACGATGAAGAAAACATGAGGAAAGCCTTTGTAGTGAAAACACTGTGGAAAGCGGTGTGATTTCACAGCGCTGTACGGCGGAGCTTTCTGCAGATTTGCACTCTGAAGATCATTTCTCTCCTCTGTCTCTGTCACACGCAGCTGTAGCGCTAAATGTGACCTGACACTACGCAGGGAATTTTTTATGAATGTTTTTCAGATTTCACACACACAGTGGAGATGACGGCTCTGCTCAAACTGCAGCTTCATTCCATTGGAAAAGCTTGAGTCCACCAATAAATCCAGTTTTCTCCTGTCATTGTGATTTTTTTCCGTTCATTTTTCCCACATTAGCGTTAAACCTGTCCCAGCTGACAGTGATCAAACTGACCCAACCATGAACCGCCTTTAAATGTGTTCTGTCTTACCTGCTGTTCTTCATAGACTGCTGGTAAAGATCCCATTCACCCTCAAACTGCAGAACACACTCGGTTTATATCACAATACCTACATTTAGAGTCGGTTATTCATTCAGCCTAATGAGAAACTGTAGAACAGACTCGGTTTATATCACAATACCTACATTTAGAGTCGGTTATTCATTCAGCCTAATGAGAAACTGTAGAACGGACTCGGTTTATATCACAATACCTACATTTAGAGTCGGTTATTCATTCAGTCTAATGAGAAACTGTAGAACGGACTCGGTTTATATCACAATACCTATATTTAGAGTCGGTTATTCATTCAGCCTAATGAGAAACTGTAGAACGGACTCGGTTTATATCACAATACCTACATTTAGAGTCAGTTATTCATTCAGCCTAGTGAGAAACTGTAGAACGGACTCGGTTTATATCACAATACCTACATTTAGAGTCGGTTATTCATTCAGCCTAATGATAAACTGTAGAACAGACTCGGTTTATATCACAATACCTACATTTAGAGTCGGTTATTCATTCAGCCTAATGAGAAACTGTAGAACGGACTCGGTTTATATCACAATACCTACATTTAGAGTCGGTTATTCATTCAGCCTAATGAGAAACTGTAGAACGGACTCGGTTTATATCACAATACCTACATTTAGAGTCGGTTATTCATTCAGTCTAATGAGAAACTGTAGAACGGACTCGGTTTATATCACAATACCTATATTTAGAGCCGGTTATTCATTCAGTCTAATGAGAAACTGTAGAACGGACTCGGTTTATATCACAATACCTACATTTAGAGCCGGTTATTCATTCAGTCTAATGAGAAACTGTAGAACGGACTCGGTTTATATCACAATACCTACATTTAGAGTCGGTTATTCATTCAGCCTAATGAGAAACTGTAGAACGGACTCGGTTTATATCACAATACCTACATTTAGAGTCGGTTATTCATTCAGTCTAATGAGAAACTGTAGAACAGACTCGGTTTATATCACAATACCTACATTTAGAGTCGGTTATTCATTCAGTCTAATGAGAAACTGTAGAACGGACTCGGTTTATATCACAATACCTACATTTAGAGTCGGTTATTCATTCAGCCTAATGAGAAACTGTAGAACGGACTCGGTTTATATCACAATACCTACATTTAGAGTCGGTTATTCATTCAGTCTAATGAGAAACTGTAGAACGGACTCGGTTTATATCACAATACCTACATTTAGAGCCGGTTATTCATTCAGCCTAATGAGAAACTGTAGAACAGACTCGGTTTATATCACAATACCTACATTTAGAGTCGGTTATTCATTCAGCCTAATGAGAAACTGTAGAACGGACTCGGTTTATATCACAATACCTACATTTAGAGCCGGTTATTCATTCAGCCTAATGAGAAACTGTAGAACGGACTCGGTTTATATCACAATACCTACATTTAGAGTCGGTTATTCATTCAGCCTAATGAGAAACTGTAGAACGGACTCGGTTTATATCACAATACCTACATTTAGAGTCGGTTATTCATTCAGTCTAACGAGAAACTGTAGAACGGACTCGGTTTATATCACAATACCTACATTTAGAGTCGGTTATTCATTCAGTCTAATGAGAAACTGTAGAACGGACTCGGTTTATATCACAATACCTACATTTAGAGTCGGTTATTCATTCAGCCTAATGAGAAACTGTAGAACAGACTCGGTTTATATCACAATACCTACATTTAGAGTCGGTTATTCATTCAGCCTAATGAGAAACTGTAGAACAGACTCGGTTTATATCACAATACCTACATTTAGAGTCGGTTATTCATTCAGCCTAATGAGAAACTGTAGAACAGACTCGGTTTATATCACAATACCTACATTTAGAGTCGGTTATTCATTCAGCCTAATGAGAAACTGTAGAACGGACTCGGTTTATATCACAATACCTACATTTAGAGTCGGTTATTCATTCAGTCTAACGAGAAACTGTAGAACAGACTCGGTTTATATCACAATACCTACATTTAGAGTCGGTTATTCATTCAGTCTAATGAGAAACTGTAGAACGGACTCGGTTTATATCACAATACCTACATTTAGAGTCGGTTATTCATTCAGCCTAATGAGAAACTGTAGAACAGACTCGGTTTATATCACAATACCTACATTTAGAGTCGGTTATTCATTCAGCCTAATGAGAAACTGTAGAACAGACTCGGTTTATATCACAATACCTACATTTAGAGTTGTTTTGTGTTTGAAAGGCAACCCTGCTGCTATACACTCTTAAAAATATCTACAACAAGGATAGTTCTTTTTTTAACAGGGTTCTATATTGATGCATCTGAAGCACTCCATCAAGTCTCCATCAATCTGAAGAACCCTTGAAGAACCATCTTTATTAAGCGTGTAGATTAGCTGGACTATTTCTGTTGTGTAACTCTTCTGCAGACATATCCTGCCTCACTTTAACCTGCATAGAGGTTCAATTATTCCCAGCATTGCTGCCCTGGCAACAGAAATTCCCTTCCTTCCATAGTGAGAGTATTCCATGAGTGACCAGTTTTTCCTCTGTCTTTCATATTTGAATATGAATATGAATAGTGTGGTGCTTCTGTGTCAGCGGCACTTTGAACAACCTCGTGTGGCATCAGAAAACAAACTACCTTTGTTCAAGCGGCTCTGCTCGGAGCTATGGAATGCTCCAAGGCTGTTAGGAAGGAGGTTAGGAAGCTTTTTTTTTCCTTAGTTTGATCTTCTGCCTGGAAGGGCGGGGCTCACTCAGACTCGTCTGCTTCTCTGCCGTCGCCTGCAGTCCTGTCTGCTCCTGCCCTGGTTGTCTCCTTGTACAGCTCCAATGTTGGCTTCCCACGCTGCTGCACTTCCTATGATGCTCCTTTGCAGGCTTCCCATGCTGCCTCAGTAATTGCATCCAGTGATAATCTACTGCTCCAGTGCTTTTCCAGGGCCTGCTTCCTGTTTTGCTCCACTGATGGTTTTCAGTGCTGACATCAATTGCTGCCCCAGTGCCAGTTTCTCATGCTCTTCCAGTGCTGACTTCCAGTGCTGCTCCAGTGCTGTTTTTCCTCACTGCTTTTCTGTCAGCACCCTGTACCGCTCCATTGCCTGCTTCCAGTGCCGACTCCCAGTGCTACTGCAGTGCCGACTCCCAGTGCTGCTCCAGTGTTTATTTCCAGTGCTGCTTCAGTGCCAATTCCCAAGCCTGCTGCAGTATAATTTTTCCATGCAACTCCAGTGCTGACTTCCAAGGCTGCTCCAGTGCCAACTTCCAGTATTTCTCCAGTTCTAACTCCTAGTACTACTACCTTGCCAGTTGTCCTTGCTGCTTCACTGCTGACTTGCAGGGCAGCTCCAGTGCCAACTCACAGTGCTGCTCCAGTGCCGGCTTCTTGTACTACTTCAATGTCTGCTTCCAGTGCTGCTCCAATGCCAATTCCCAGGGCTGCTACAGTACCATTTTTCCACGTTGCTCCAGTGCCGACTCCCAGTTCTGCTCCAGCGGCATTTGCCTGTGAAGCTGCAGTGCTGTTTTTCCTTGCTGCTCCAGTGCTGACTTGCCGTACTGCTCCCATGCTGCTTCAGTGATGCTCCGCTGTTCATCTTCTATGCTGCTACAGTGCCGTTCCTTGCTGCTCTTTCGTCAGCTTCCTGTGCTCCAGTGCTGGTTTCTTATACTGTTCCAGTGCTCCTCTGGTAAAACTAATCCAGCTCCAATAGGACCTTAGTTGCGCTCCTGGTAAGGTTCTGTCCAGTGTTTATTGTGCCTTTGGCTTGCCTTTTTTATTTTGATCTAAATGAGTGTACCTTCGTTTTTTTCTGTCTCTGGACAGTCACCACTCTGATTCATGTCCCCCCCCCCCAGTAAACCTCTCTTGCAAGTGTATTATCCTGCCTCACCCCAATCAATACAACACCACATAGTAAATCTGGGTGGGACCTTACATTACCTTACGTGTTTTAACTGATGCAAGCGAAACTGCACACTGACAACATCACACATCAATACTGAAATACAGGGCGATTCGAAAAGGTTCATCTGATTTCAAAACGATGTATTTCCCTTGTAAATCATCACAGATCACACAAAGTTTATTATGTAATTCTACAAGGTCTCAGTCTGAACCTCCTCCAGCTGGACGGACGACATCAACACCACAGTCCAACTCATCCCAGACTGGACTGAGCGTGTCGGGCATCGCTGCTCTCACGGCTCTTTCAGTGGGATTTCGGAGATCATCCAGTGCTGTGGAACCAGCGCCGAACGCTCTGAGCTGCTGGAGCTTCACTGCTGATGAAAATCCCGCTGCTCAGTTCTGACGGATTCACTCTGATTGACGTGGAGAACGCAGAACGCTCTGCTCAGGGGTCTCAGCTCCTCTCAGACTGAAGGAGCCTGTCGTTCATAACATCCTGTACAGCTTATAGGGGGCAACTGGTTCCTCAACATGACTTTGGATTCCTACAGAAAAATGACGGAGCGTTTTGTTGAGAAACTGAAACTGAGTCTCCTGGGAAAAAAGGAAGCTGGAATAAAGGTAAAGAGTGATTCACTGAACACTTTAGGCTGGTCTCTGACTTTTGTGCAGTGCTTCAGAGGAACGCGTGAAGCGTCATACATCAATATCGGCCGAATTATTCCCAAGCAACAAAGACGTTCACACCACACTCAGTGGAGATACGATGATATAGGACGTTAGACAGGAATAGGGGAGTGGTCTTCCTCCCAGGCTTCACTCACAACTCCATTCAAAGAGTTTGTCACTACAACGAAAAACAACACTGTGCACTTCCAATCCTGCAAAGCAAGCTCTGCGTTTATCCGATCACCCTTTTCACCGCAGCTCAGCAGGTTTCATAAAATCTGCTGGTTCTGCAGCAGGAGAACTCCGGATCGCCTGCAGGAATGTTAATGATCACGTATACTGCATGCGCCTAGCGCTGCTGAATGATGCATCACCAATTAAAACATACATATGCTGCCACTTCTGAATGAATGTTTAATGAACTGCTCCGTGTTCCTGTTCCTGAATACTGTTATTTACATAACCTCAGCATATGCGTATGTGTTCATTTGCTCCACTTCAGTGGAAATCTGCAACAATCCTGCGCTCACTGCATATTAATCTTCATCTTGTCTTCTCCGTACATGAGTCGCCTACTGCATTTTTAAAGGAGTAGTCTGGTTTTAATTGAATGTGCACTATTGTTCCCCTAGATGTAGTCAGGTTTGGTGTCTGAAGAGCTACGAGGCTAATGCAGGTGACAAGTAATAGAAGCCAAATGGACGTCCAGTTAGCATGGTCCTCCACTTGCTTCACACCATGCTGAGGAAATTCCATAGATTTTCCAAATTTTCCCAATAATTCAGCATGGGAGTGATTCAAAGTGGGTTTGGTGTGAGGTGGTCCAGACGTCTTTACAGTGGTCGTGATGGGAACCAGACGTCGCCACGACAACAACACAGATATAGACACTTTATTTACCATCCAGAACCTCCAGAGAACCTACACGAGTCTCCTGAGTTCATATGGAATGCTGATGATGGAAAATGGTGGAAAACCTGGAATAATACGTTTTCTCTGTGGACTATTTTGCCTCATAACACCCTGCATGTAATGTATCCCTCCACCATGAATGAATTTCAAGGCCAAAACTACACTCTTAAAAAAGACGACTCTTCAAGAGCTCTTTAGTAAAGACAATGTCAAGCTTGTCACAGTAGAAAAACTGCTAAATGGAACATTTTCGAAGAGGTTCTACGTAGTACCATGCTGTATGCAACACCTTCTCCATCGATGTGAAGAACCATACCACCATGCAAAGGGCTATTTGAGTGTTCCTGGTCCAAAACAGAACCGTCTTCTTTACTAATGAGCCCATCTTTTTAAAGAGTTTTTATCATAAAACAATGCAACCATAACCAGTTCGTGTGATCACTGTCTCTGAGGGAGCTTTTAGAGGTGGATGTCTGGTTCCTATCACCACCACTGTGACAAGCATGGGACATTTCACATGGAAGCGCTCAATGACTTTGTTTACATCTTAACTTGTTGAAAAACTCCTTTCTAAAGCTAAACACAGTAGAAACCATGTTGAAGCAAGGAATCGTGGTTGGTTAGTGTAGTGTGTAACACCTCTGCCTTCTACGCTGTAGACTGGGGTTTAATCCCCCACCTGGGGAACCCCCCTACACTAGACCAATAAGAGTCCTTGGGCAAGACTCCTAACACCACCCTGGCCTCCCTGTGTAAAATGATCAAATTGTAAGTCGCTCTGGGTAAGAGCGTCAGCCGAATGCCATTAACGTCGACGCCTGAACCCGTACATTTGTCCAGTTTTATCGACGCTAATTGGTCCTTCCTAAGCTTATTCACCACCAATCAGCATCTGCAATGTAGGTAATCAAGCTAATGCAGCTAACAAGTGATGTGGCAGACTGTACAGCAACACTGGACATCATAGATTGTTAATGAGGTTTTATTTTGTATACATTTCTATTCAAATATTAGACAGATTACACAATGGCTGTTAATAACTCGTCGCATTGGCACCTCCGCTCGTTCCTTAGGGTGTGTCTCCAATACTGAAACGTGTTTTCCTGGTGCTTTTGCAAAAACTGAACACACGATGCATAAAATAATGCAATCTGGGGCACATTTGGCAAGAAGGACATTGTAAAATTAAAAAGTTTGTTTTCACAAGTTTAACTTTCTTTAGCCCTCTGCGTTCACCTGCCCGCGTCTTTGGCGGATATCATCATTTAGTGTGGCCAGAAATTGATTGGCTCATACAGCAGCAGGCAAAAGTTTGGACACACCTACTCTGTGGTGTCGATTGTTGTCCACTATGCTGTCGCATGCTGGGGAAGCAGGCTGAGGGTGGCAGACGCCAACAGACTCAACAGACTGATCCGCAAGGCCGGTGGTGTTACGGGCGTGGAGCTGGACTTGCTGACGGCCGTGTCGGAGAGGAGGACGCCGTCTAAGCTGCAGGCCGTTATGGACAATGGCTCCACATGAGACACAGGAGCTCATTCAGTGCCAGACTCATTCTACCGAAATGACCACAGAGCGCCACAGTTGGTCATTCTTACCTGTGGCCATCAAACTCTATCACTCCTCCCTCAGCGTGTCATACTATGGTTTATCCGTGCAAAACTCAATACCTAACTGTCCATATGTGTAATGATAATTACGTGTGCAAAAACTCAGAGGTGCAATAATTTGAACTGCTTTAAAGAGTATGCTTCATTTTTATTATCACAGCCACCATCAGTTTATTGTATTCATACGAATTTTGTTTTAAATTATTAAAGTGTTTATTCTTTTACATGAATGATTGCAACTGTAATAACTGCAATTTCCCTCTGGGATCAATAAAGAATCCTGATTCTGATTCTCAAAAAAGGCTTTTCCTTAACTTTTCAACATTTCCGAATAATCGCAAAGACATGATAATAAAATACAAAAAAAAAGATAAATAAATAAAAACATGGGATGGAATTGCTTTGAAAGTAGGCCCACATTAATGCAGCCTTACATGCTCCTAGCGTTTTCTCAAGAAACATCAGGAGGAACCACCTGAGATGTTTTTCCAACAGAACTGAAGAACAGAAAATGACTTGGCAGGGCATCGCAAAACGAACGAACACAGGCATTACAGCTTGGCCAATGTATCGACTGGCCGATGACATAAGCCGATATTGACTGCTCATGGTTTTATTGGTGCTGAGCCAAGTATTGCTACTAATTAAGAAATTCTGAGATAAGTGGAAATTGTAACCATCACTAAATCAGGTGTAAATATATCTTCTGTCCTCCTGCGGCGGTGTCAGTGTCTCCAGAGCAGGGGGTCAGGTTCCAGCCCTCGTGGACCAAAGCACTGCAGACTTCAACATACTGTCTCATTAAACACACCTGATTCAGCTCATCAGCTCATCACCGATCTCCAAAGTGCTTTGGTCCAGAAGGTCCCCAGTTTGATATTCCTGCTCTAGAGTGGCAGCAGTATCGATGCTGTTTTCTGCCAGGCTTGGCCAGCAGTGGCACGGCGTTCAGGCAGGCCGTGTAGTCGAGCTCAGGCCTCAATCTCAGATCACCAGCTGTTACCGACTGATCTCAATCAGTTGATGGCCCAGCTGATCACCTGAGATGCATTCAACTGGCTCAATTCATCAGGGTGTTGTTTAAAGCTGCTTTAGTCTTGCTGCTTCCTCTGAAAGAACTTTGCGAGCTCCTTCTGTCTGGTGGTTTGCTTGGTATGGTAATTTTGGGGGTCCTTCTGCTGCTCTTCCTGCCTTAGGCTTTCCATGTGTGCACATGGAAGAGCAGGGAGGTCCCAAAACAAATCCAACGACTGCAAGTGGAAACATTTTCTCTGACAAAGTGGTCCTGACGGAAATTGAGCGCAGCGTCAGCTCAGGCCGGCCGTGATGTCGAGCTCAGGCCTCAATCTCAGATCACCAGCTGTTGATCTCAGTCAGCTGATGGCCCAGCTGATCGTCTGCTATGCATTCAACTGGCTAAATTCATCAGGGTGCCCGCTCCTGCCGGCCGGAGGTACGCCTATGGAGGTACGGTCATTCTGTTGCTCCCAGGAAAGAGAGATACCACCAAATCTAATTACCTCAAAAGGAAGCAGTACTTTTTCTGACTATGTGGTCCTGACTGAAAGTGAGCATAGCGTTAGTTCAGACAGGCCAGGAGGTCAAGCTTAGGCTTCAGCCATTCAAGAGCATGCTTGAATGTTATGTTCCACCTTAAATGCGGCACCATGTAAGGTGGGAAGGGAATTTTGAACGAGACGCTGAGCCGACTTTAGACTCGGATTGGGTTCAGGTCACAAGTTCAGCGGTATCGATCGGGTTAGGGCTTCAAATTTATACCTGTGAAGATGCCAACGCCAAGGTGAAGTTTGGTTGTATTTGTTAGCCTATTGATCAGTGGGCAAGACTGGATTCCAATTGGCTGCATGATGCATTTGCGTAATGCATGCTGGATATTGTAGTCAGATGTGCAAAAACGATGAAGCTACAGAATGCGATATATTGTGGCAAGTGACCTACTTTAGGCCAGGTTTAGGCCTGAATGACGATGAAAAGTACTCATTCAACTGGGTCCAAACTTTTGACTGGTGCTGTATGGTTTTAAGAGTGGGTGCAGGTCATAAACGCCCGAGGACACAGATTTAATAAGTGCATGTATAAGAAAACACACCCTAACTGCCACTCAGTCACCTCAGCAGAACTATAATTCCACCATTCGCTGTTCTCCACCTTGACGTAAAGACTTTACATAATAATCATGATCTGTACAGCTGAAAGGAAAAAAAAGAGAGAACATTTTCATATTCACAGACGGAAATTATACTGTACTCGTGGGCAGCCCATTAGAACCGTAAATCCACTTTAAACTAGAACAAATACTCCGCAAGTGCCAGTCCACCTCTTGATCGATTAGTACTTTTCAGAAGCGCTTCAACGTTTCTTTAATTTTTTTTTTTTTTTATATTTCTTTTTTTTTTCTTCTCTTTTTTATTTCAATCCGTCAGAAAAGCACAGAACAGGAACAAGAAAGCTTGTCAGCGGCGACACGCCCTCACACCATGTCGACAGGCTACAGATTTATACTTCAAACAACTTCGCATTGAAAAAAGAACCACGAGAGAAAAGTAATTACTCCTCCGGCGCAAAGGAGGAGAAAAGAAAAAGAAAGAAGGTGCTGTGAAAAAAATAAGAAAAAACCACAATGCGAAAAAAGCAGAAGCACCTGTCAGGGTGGAAAGAGTGCGAAAAAAATCCGTCAGAAGTCGGGGCTTGATGCGGAGGATTCGCGAGAAAAGGTGTCGGTCCAGAGTCGGTCAGCGGGTGGAACAGATCACACAAGTACAACCAAACATCCGCGAGAGAAGAAGCTGTACGGTAGACTCCCAGAAAGTCCACTAAGATCTTAGCCACGAGTCTACCAGGGCAGCAAAGCGCACGGTCAGTTTATTCCCAAGAGAACGTCCGAAGCGAGGAACGTCCACTTGTCCGTCTTTTCCGCCGCGGTTCTCACTCGCTGGGCACTTTAGTCTCGGATATGTGTCCCTCCGTTCTGCAAATTCCACCGTTTTCTTGGTTTCTTTCTCTTTAATTTGGACGCAAATAAAGCTGTAGTAGTAGAGAGAGGACACACGAGCAGAGAATTTGGTCGTTTGGAGATTTTGTTGACTGGTCTCGTAAGGTCCTGTCCTCGCGTCTCAGGCAGGTTTAGATAGCGAAGATTCCTGCAGTGTAAATCAACCACAGGATCCAGACGCCAACGCTGAGCTTCAGGCCTGGGCTCCGGTTCCTCGTGTTGAATTTTGGCACCACTGTTTCGGGTTCGATGAGAGCCTGTAGGAGAAAAGATAAACGAGTAAGCAGGAAAAAAATGGAAAAATCAGGCACACTCATTATTAGGTAGTCATATACACTCACCGGCCACTTTATTAGGTACAGTTCAGTTGCTCGTTAACACAAATAGCTAATCAGCCAATCACATGGCTGCAGCTCACTGCATTTAGGCATGTAGAGGTGGCCCAGACAACCTGCTGAAGTGCAGACCGAGCATCAGAACCGGGAAGGAAGGGGATTTAAGGGTCTTTGAACGTGGCGTGATTGTTGGTGCCAGACGGGCTGGTCTGAGTATTTCAGAAACTGCTGATCTGCTGGGATTTTCACGCTCAACCATCTCTAGGGTTTACAGAGAACGGTCCGAAAAAGAGGAAATATCCAGTGAGCGGTCAGTTGTGTGGGCGAAAACGCCTTGTTGATGTGAGAGGTCAGAGGAGAATGGGCAGACTGGTTCCAGATGATAGAAAGACAACAGGAACTCAAATAACCAACCAGAATCTCTGAGGAACGTTTCCAACACCTTGTTGAAAGTCTGCCACGAAGAATTAAGACAGTTCTGAAGGTGAAAGGGGGTCCAGCCTTTTACTAGCAAGGGGTACCTAATAAAGTGGCTGGTGAGTGTAGGTATAAAGGCAGTCACTGGGACAGACGTGGGCTGGAGGTTAGGGAACCAGCCTTGTGACCGAAGCTGACAGTATGTGACTAAAGTACCCTTGAGCAAAACACCTAACCGCCAACTGCTCACTGGGCACTGTGGATAGGGCTGCCCAGCGCTCCGGGCAAGTGTGCTCACTAGTGTGTATGTGGTGGTTCAAAATGCCCCTGTTGTGGGACTAATACATTTTTGTATGTATTATATTCACCGGTCAGGCATCACACTCTGACCACCTCCTCGTTTCTACGCTCTTTCTCCACTTTATCAGCTCCACTTACTGTATAGCTGCACTCTGTAGTTCTACAGTTACAGACTGTAGTCCATCTGTTTCTCTGATACTCTGTTACCCTGTTCTTCAATGGTCAGGACCCCCATGGACCCTCACAGAGCAGGGACTGTTTGGGTGGTGGGTCATTCTCAGCACTGCAGTAACACTGACGTTTTTATTCATTTTAAGTGATTTTAGCAACAAATATGTCAAATTTTCTCGCTTTGTTGGCTCATAAGGTCTTTGCAAGGAATCTGTTTGCAACCAGCCAAATAACCTGCCAGGACAGTGCGATCTTTTGATTAACTAGAATAGCATAAACAAAAAATGTAAAGAAATAAGATGTCACGATTGGCCCCTCCCAGTCCGGTCCATGTGCTTTTTGTTTACTTTTTCATCCATGTGCGTTTGTTTTGGTTTCCTAGTCTGGCCCCTTGTTTTGGTTACTCCGGCCCTGATTGTCTCCACCTGTGTTTCCACCTGTCCCTTGTTCACCCTTATGTATCTAAGCCCTGTGTTTTCCCCCGTCTGGTTGCTGGTCTTTGTCTGAACTGTCTGGATTGGTGGATGTGTTGTGTTCTCGTGGTGTTTGGGGTTTGACCCTGGACTGTTGTGACTATGACCCTGGATTTGGCCTTAATAAACGTCGCTCACCTCAGCGCATGCGTCCGCCTCCTCGCTCCCCATCGTTACATGGGGGCAGTCGTGAGCTGGAGGTTAGGGAACTGGCCCTGTGACTGGAAGGTTGCCGGTTTGATCCCCAGTGCCGACAGTCCATGACTGAGGTGTCCTTGAGCAAGACGCCTAACCCCCAACTGCTCCCCGGGTGCCGTGGATAGGGCTGCCCACCGCTCCAGGCAAGTGTGCTCACTGCCCCCTAGTGTGTGTGTTCACTAGTGTGTATGTGGTGTTTCACTTCACGGATGGGTAAAACGTGGAGGTGGGATTAAAGAAGTATCACTTAACTTAAGATAAACAGTTTCATAATATATCTCAAAATAGGACTTATTGAATATACTGACTCAGTCTGAGATGATGTCGCTTGAAGAGATCAAATTTTTTGCAGTGTAGTTTATTCTTCCCCTCCCAAATGGAAGCTAACAGTGGGAGACAGGCAGGCAGACAGGCAGGCAGGCAGGCAGACAGGGAGGCAGGCAGACAGGCAGACGTCGGTGATGTAAGTCATTCTAAGATGAGTGTAATCTCGTCTTCTTTCTGAGAGCAAACCAGTTAAAATTTAAACTCTGTGGCTGATTAAAAATGGATGGAATTACTCCCACGTCTTTAGCTGCGCTCTCTGCTCTTGGCTGCAGAAAAGAACCCGCTTTTCAACCTTGGCCCTTACCTCGTTACACCCGAAGCCTTTGGAGGGGCTGCAGGTCTCTGCGCTTTCCTGCAGGAACACAAAAACAGCACGATTCAGGATTCAGGATTCAGGAATCAGGAGAAAGAAGGGTTTAGCTTGGACTGTGGAGAAACACTCTGTCTTCTGTCTGTAATACAGTGTGGGAACGAGATAATTAAGTCTGGCCATGACTTTGTAAGCTGTGGGAACAAGATCATGCCTTATTGAGCTGTGGCCAAGGCTTCGTCCTCTCATTCCCACGCCTTACTAAGTCACGGCCACACACTGGTTTTGTTTATATGGGACGCCACCAACAGGGCTCCTCAGACTCCTCAGCTGTTTGATGGCTTACACTCTGTTTTAGCTTTGCAGTCAAAAGTTTGGACTCACCTGCTCCTTTCAGGGCTCTCTTGGTTCATGGTTTTTGTCGTCCCACACTTTTTGAGATATTGACACTATTGCAACTGTGGAACGTTCGAATGAATTTTCGTAAAAAATAATCGCTAAGGGACAGTTTTTTTTTCGTACAGCAATGAAAGTGGTGCATTTTCATTTATTTGTTTATGCCATAATTAACCATATGGCGAACCTAGCAGCACCACAGCAACCACCTAGAATCACCCTAGCAACCATCTGGGTTACATCAGAAACCACCTATAACACCCTAACAAACATCTGGGATACCACAGAACGACCGAGCAACACCTTAGCGACCACCTAGGATACCACAGAAACCACCACGCAACACCCTAGCAACCACCTGGGATAC
>NC_051239.1:1342287-1344787 GCF_015220715.1 Pygocentrus nattereri | reverse complement strand
AAACGTAGCCTTTGTTTCCCCTGGGCATGTTTTTGTTGTAGCTCTGTCTTGAAAATTGCCTGATTGTGGGCTCATTTGCATATTGCGGACTTTTTTATATTGCTACTGTAAAAGCCACTATTGATATAATGTTGAACGGATGGTGTATTGTGGAAATCCCAGGAGTAAATAGGAATTCCACCAAAAATTTCTGCATCCTTTTCACTCATAATCTGAACAATAATTCGATTTTCCATCATCAATATTACACATAAAATGGTTATATTCATGCTGTACACTCTCAAAAAGATGGTTCCTTAAGGGTTTTATCTAGAACCACGAACATTTAAAGAACCCATAAATTGCGTGCCTTGTAAAATGATTGTTTAGATCGATGGGGAATGTGCTGTACATGGTTCTATATAGAACCTTAATGAAAAGGGTTCTATATAGCACCAAAAGGGGTTCTTCTATTGTCACAAGCTTGATATCATAACAATTGATGAACTCTTTTTGATGGTATCTGGAACCCTTTTCATACTGATTCTATATAGAACCATCTACAGGACATTCTCTGACACTCTTAGCAACAAAGGTTCTGTATAGTACCGTATAGTTCTATATATTGTGGTGTCAGGATAATCTCAGTGCATTGTCTGATTGTTAGGAGGGCTCCTGTGCATGCTGTGGACTTTAATGTGACTACTGTACGAGCCAGTGTGGGTATAATGCATGAGGCATATGCATCATGGTATAATGGTATAATGCAGTGTGGGTATAATGCGGTGTGGGTATAATGCGGTGTTGGTATAATGCGGTGTGGGTATAATGCGGTGTGGGTATAATGCAGTGTTGGTATAATGCAATGTGGTATAATGCAGTGTGGGTATAATGCAGTGTTGGTATAATGCAATGTGGTATAATGCAGTGTGGGTATAATGCAGTGTGGGTATAATGCGGTGTGGGTATAATGCGGTGTTGGTATAATGCAGTGTGGGTATAATGCGGTGTTGGTATAATGCAGTGTGGGTATAATGCAGTGTGGGTATAATGCGGTGTTGGTATAATGCAGTGTGGGTATAATGCGGTGTGGGTATAATGCAGTGTTGGTATAATGCAATGTGGTATAATGCGGTGTGGGTATAATGCAGTGTGGGTATAATGCGGTGTTGGTATAATGCGGTGTTGGTATAATGCAGTGTGGGTATAATGCGGTGTGGGTATAATGCAGTGTTGGTATAATGCAATGTGGTATAATGCGGTGTTGGTATAATGCGGTGTGGGTATAATGCGGTGTGGGTATAATGCTGTGTGGGTATAATGCTGTGTGGGTATAATGCAGTGTGGGTATAATGCGGTGTGGGTATAATGCGGTGTGGGTATAATGCGGTGTTGGTATAATGCAATGTGGTATAATGCAGTGTGGGTATAATGCGGTGTGGGTATAATGCGGTGTGGGTATAATGCTGTGTGGGTATAATGCAGTGTGGGTATAATGCGGTGTTGGTATAATGCGGTGTGGGTATAATGCGGTGTGGGTATAATGCGGTGTGGGTATAATGCGGTGTGGGTATAATGCGGTGTGGGTATAATGCGGTGTTGGTATAATGCAATGTGGTATAATGCAGTGTGGGTATAATGCAGTGTAGGTATAATGCAATGTGGTATAATGCAGTGTGGGTATAATGCAGTGTGGGTATAATGCAGTGTGGGTATAATGCGGTGTTGGTATAATGCGGTGTGGGTATAATGCGGTGTGGGTATAATGCGGTGTTGGTATAATGCAATGTGGTATAATGTGGTGTGGGTATAATGCAGTGTGGGTATAATGCAGTGTTGGTATAATGCGGTGTTGGTATAATGCAGTGTGGGTATAATGCGGTGTGGGTATAATGCAGTGTTGGTATAATGCAATGTGGTATAATGCGGTGTTGGTATAATGCGGTGTGGGTATAATGCGGTGTTGTTATAATGCGGTGTGGGTATAATGCGGTGTGGGTATAATGCGGTGTGGGTATAATGCGGTGTGGATATAATGCGGTGTGGGTATAATGCAGTGTGGGTATAATGCAGTGTTGGTATAATGCAGTGTTGGTTTATTGTTTAGCAGATGGTTTATTGTGCAGCCCTAATAAGACAGCCTGTGGAGTTCTGGCCCAAAGCTGAATGTGGACACTCACCTCAGTGGCAGCTCTGGTGCTGTTGGGGCTGGGGGTGGATTTGGGCTCCATGCTGGGCTCAGGGTTCACGGAGGTCGTCCCAAACGTGGGATCAAACTTAAACATCCCGTAGCCAAAAGCCACAATCGCATTTTCTGTATTAAAGAAAAAAAAAAACAGATTAATATGAAAATACAAAAACACCAGCCAGGTTAGCGCAAATTTAGAGATTAATTAATTAAAGGGCTTATTATTCAGTCATTAATTTAAAGACTTATTAGACTTATTCAGCGACCAATAGGAATTAGTAACTACTGTGAATTATTCAGTACCGCTTATGAATTATTCAGTATCTAATATGA
>NC_051239.1:1319787-1334787 GCF_015220715.1 Pygocentrus nattereri | reverse complement strand
TCTCTTTCTCTCTCTCTCTCTCTCTCTCTCTCTCTCTCTCTCTCTGTTCTCTCTCTCTCTGTTCTCTCTTTCTCTTTCTCTCTCGCCCCCCCCCTCCCTCCCTCTCTCTCTCTCTCTCCCTCCCTCCCTCCCTCCCTCCCTCTCTCTCTCTCTCTCTCTCTCTCGCCCTCCCTCCCTCTCTCTCTCTCTCTCTCTCTCTCTCTCTCTGTCTCTCTCTTTGTTCATGTGTTTGTTTTAAGTATGTTTTAATTACATTCTTGCAAAAATATCACTGAACAAAAACAACAGCAAATAAAAGGTTAAGGGATTTGGAGATTTGAGAAGTCAGAGTTTCAGTTTTAAGCAGATTTAGTTTGAAACTCCTCAGTTATTAAAGATTATAAACCATAACAGCAGTTTAGAGAAACTGAGGCTGAGCGGGAGCTGAAAATAAAGCTACATATGAGGATATTTTACCAAAACAGGGCAGTAGATTTCCTACAGTATAGAGGTAGAGATCGTGTCTCTCTCTCTCTCTCTCTCTCTGCTGAGTCGGAGGAAACCCTCCACACACGGATCTAATTTATCAGTAGAAGTTAAAGTGTAGGCCTGTGGCTTTAGTGGAATATCCTGCAAATGTCGCGGAGATCAAGTTTCAAAACAAATCCACGCTCTGTGTTCCTGAATGTCAGGATATTCCGCTGCCTCAGTGGAAGGTTTTAAACCCCTCAACTTCTCAGGTTTATTACGTCCTAACCACACGGCATGCAGTGCAGTCTGCGTTCTCCTTCAGTCACATGACCTGAGGAACGGAGGCCGGGACCCACCAGCTGCTCTACGAGTTAGAAAAGTTCTCTAAGTTCTCAAAATGATCATAAAACGGTGGCGGCGTGTTCCTAACCCTTTGAGGGAGCTTATAGAGGTGGACGTCTGGTTCCTCTCACCACCACTGTGAACAGTTCTGAGTCTAGAACAGAGCCTTTCACACCAAACTGCTCTGAACGACTTTGTTTATTCCTGTAATTATACAGAAAATTTCCCTTTTAAACCACTTTGAGCTGCATCACTGTATGAAACACGCTACACAAAAGAAACATTTAGCCGTGTTTATTATTACTGCAAGTACATTTATGGTAATGTCAACATCAGAGAGGTGCAGTCCAAATGAGCATCACCACACCACAGCCCTTTGTTTGACCTTTCACAAAGCTGGAACAATAGCGAGTCAAACAGCCTGAAATGAGTGTGGGTGTAATAATTTAGTCCCAACCGCAGGTTGTACTTGCATGCTAAGCTCTCAGAGCCACAAGACCTTCTCCCTCTGATTCAAGCCCACGTTCATTTTCCCACCGTCTCGGGCTCGGCCTTCCGAAACCACCAAAGAGAATGTCGCTCTTAAAAACAGTCAGCTGCTTTATTATAATTGCTTTCAAAGGAAAATGTCACAAAATGATTGTTTTTGCTACTTTAAGAGGAGACACATTGTCAGAAACCACATAATCAGGACTATTAGAGGTCGCGGCACACCTCCACACAGTTTGAGACAGGTTTGTGATGATTTCGACTTCTAGGCCTTCAGAGTAAAACTCTGCAGTAAAACTCTGCAATTATCCTAATAAGGCTCTTATTCCGTCGTTAAGACTCCCAAGCCTCTTCTCCTTCTGGGTCATGGAGGGGAGGCTGGAGCCTATCCCAGGAGTCACTGGGCGGAAGGCAGGACACACCCTGGACAGGTCTGGCTGGAAAACAAGGCATTATAATCTTAAAACTGCCAACGACCGATCAGGATTGTTTTCTCTGTGGTGTCTGGGTAGATACAGCCAAGCGAGCTCTCTGATTGGTCAGGACTTCAGGAGCTGGACCGATCTGTTTGACTAACTACCAGCATAGTTAGAAAGTCATAGTTGAATCAACCAATCATGCTTTGATACAACACGGGGCCAATTTTGTGTGGAAAATTCTCCTTGTGGAAGTTTTAGATACAACTGAGTCATAGTCTAAGCAGGTTCCAGGTAGTTGTTAGGAATGGGGAGCTCTATGCAGGACTCTTTCCTGAAAGAGTCACTATAAAACTGATACATACGAGCTCAGATACACGATCATCTCTGTTACACACTTCAAACATTTGCATTTAATTTAGAAAGCCTGCTTGGTGCTAACATACTAACTGGAACATCCCATAGAGGTGCTAGCTGCAATTTGATTTTCATAGAGGAATTTTTTTTTGGCGTTTACTGCCAAAACTACACGATAAGGTGCGTATCAAGCCTCAGTCATTTGCATTTAACTTGTTACGGCTGCAAAATGTTAATGTGAATGGTGCTAACATACTATATAGAAATCCCATAGAGGTGCCAGTAGAAATAAACTTTCTCAGAGAGTAAGAATTTTGGCATTCATAGGCAGAACTGAAGGCCTAGCTGTAGTCACAACGTGATGACGTGCATTCGGCATCTTCCACATCATAACAAGACAAAACTGGCAAGATGCTCATGGGTAAAACCAGTAATTGATACTTGTGGTCATGCAACAGGCAAAGACGAAAGGCAAACCAGATCCATAGAGTACTGGGCAAAAGGGCAAAGTCAAAGCTACAAAACAGAGTCTGATAAACAGGTAAACAACAATCACACGAAGAAACGATCAGTAGCTCTAAGAAAGAAGCCTCACCTCACAACAAGCCAAACTAAAGCCCAGGCTTGTATGATAACTATCCCAGGGTTTCAGTCACAAGATTTTTCTGTTGTGGCCGTCATATTTCAGACCAAATTTCTGGCTTTGCTGCTCTGCACAAACATATCTAGAGGTGAAAGATGACCAAAATGACTCTCCTTACTTGACCTCAAAAATACGCTGTGGTCCTTCAGTTTCCCCTGAACTCCTGGTCCCCCTTAAACTGGCGGAAAGCTACCAAATTTGTGTTTTGATGATGTACTTAACTCATACTCAGCCCCTCTCCCCATTCCGGAGAGTCTCTCACAGCATATAAAAGCACAGAAGCCCACCGGCTCTTCACGTCAGGGTGGGTAAAGGATCCCATGGTGTCATGATCAGAGGAGATCAACTCTGATCATAGGAGGGAAACGACGTCAGCTCATTAACACAGATGTGAACAATGCAGGCCTTTAGAGAACTTTAGCTGATGTTAACAGCCGAGAGATACACAGTTGTCCCCCTAACGGAGCTGCGGACCACCGGGATAGCTTTACTCTCTTTTTGATTTGCATGACGTTTGAATGGGGAAACATAAATGTTAAATATCAGACTGAATGTCGTGGCTTGGAAAACGACGTTGTGTTTCAACAGACGTGATTCTGTAAGTTTGCTGGTGGAGTTAGTTCAGAGTTCAGCTCCAGTTCTGAAACCCCTGCATTGCATAACTGGGTTACCTGGTTAAAATTCCTGATATTATTAGCTGATTAATCCCTTCGGAAGCTGAACGAGGTGTGAACAGCAGAGAGAGACGCTGAACTATACAGAGGAGCGGCTCCTAACCTGGAGTGAAAACACTAGATTAAAGCCCTGTGTGTCTCTCGTCTCTCAGCTTCTGCAAAGCATATCGAAGTGCAGATCACTCCCTGATTCGGTCCTCAAACCGGCAGCCACTATACAGTGGGACGTCCCATGAAATGCAAGAATACCAACAACGACCACAAGAAACAGGTGAGGCACATGAGTTCTCCGGTGGTCATGAACGGTGACTGGTAGATGGTGGTATGATAGTCATATGATCTTCCAGGGAATTCCTTGAGATTGAGTCCCTGGAGGAAATGAAGTCATATGACTGTGTGGCAGTCCCGTGATCTTCCAGGGAATTCTTTAAGATCGAGTCCTTGGAGGGAGGCTCAGCAGGAGGCGTGACACAACGAAGCCCCTGCTATACAGAATGTCCACATCATCTCAAACTGGGCCTCCACGTTTCCAATCAGACGTGCGCTCAGACTTCATTATTTACACTTTGTCAGGCGTTAAAGGAGACGTTTTCCGTCATTAAGCTGCGCTCCATGGTTGTCTTCTTCTTATTCATTCCTCCATGCTGAAACACTTTATTCCACAACTTCACGTCTCTGTTAAATCCTCTGGTTTATAGACTGCGTGTCAGATTTGTTTTCTCTCTCTGGCAGCGCTCTAATAAGACTTTACAGATGAGCCTGAGCTCGTGCGGCTGACTGTGCTGCCTGTATTGGTGTATATGCATGTCATACTTCAGCAGAAGCTTCTCCAGGAAGCTCTGTATTCCACATGAGCCTAGCTGATCCAGCCTGCCAGCAGATAGCGAAACTAGATGTTCATCATCAAATTTGAGCCAATTAATTGTCATATAAATGTGATCAACGGTTTCATATTTATTGTTTGCAACTATTACAGTTACTCTCAGAAATAAAGGCACTAAACTGTCACAGGGTAAGTGTCTCCTGTCACTGGGGTGGTTCCCTCAAGGGTCCTTTAGTCAGGGAACGTCACTGAATCATAATCCACTGAAATGATCTGTTCTAAGCTCTACTGACTCCACACCCTGTCTTGTCTCCAGGCTTTTATTCTACTGTTCAGTTATGAAAAGGTAGAAATACCAACTTTTCATCTGGAGAAACTGACTTAAGGTTCACAATCAGACCTTAAAACCACTGCAGAACCTTTGAGGAAACATTTACACTGTTTGTATCTTGATGAACGCCTTCATTTCTAGCAATTTCCAAGCCAATTGTAAGGGCCCAACCTATGAGGCACCACAAGTTCAGGGAATTCCAATTCCCAGAAGCCCTCAGACTGATTAGGCCCAACCTGGCACAGCTGTGGACTCCTCTACTAAAGGCCGTGGGAAATAATAGCACTTTGTCACACCTTTGTAGAGGGGTGGCTGGTACGGTACTTAGCCCAGGTGGGTATTTACTCAAAAAGGAAAGGAAAGAAAAGAGGGCTGGAAAACCCAATGAGAGATATTGCCCCAAAAGTAAAAGAAGGCTGTAGTACCGCCCCGGGCTCAAGGAGGACGCTGGAGCCAGGGTTCAGTGTTTCATGCTGGCCACTTTTCAGTGGCTTAAGCTAGCTAGACTTTTCAGTCCTTTATCCCTTCAGCTTTTCAGCTCGTCAGTCCGGCGCTGCTGCTGCCCATCCCGCTGTCTCTCGCTCTGCTCCCTCTCTTTAAAAAGGCGCTCACGCTTCAACCAGATCAGCATCAGCACCTGAGCTGAGAGGGAACGAGAACTCGCTGCTCCTCCTCCTCATCACCGCCCCCCAGCTCGCAGCTCGACCGCCCGGGTCGAACATGAAGTATAGTGAAGCGACCTCGCTGCAGAACAGGGTTGGGGCCCGGGTGGTGGAGCCCTCGTGTACGTCCTTGTCCTCCTTCTCCTGCCGTCGCTCGCGTCCCTCGGTGGAGCTCGGGGTTTTCGCTCCGCCCCTCCACACTTGCAGCTCTCTCCCTGCCGTCTTCTCCTAGGTTCATTGCCACTGGGTGGTCGGGCCTTGCCTTCCTGCCGGCTCTCGTGGCCGTCATCGTTGGGGCCGGGGGGAGCGGGCGCAAACAAAAAAACGGCTACAAGGCCTACAAACTGTTTTTTCCACAAAGAGCAAACAGGTGAAACATAAAGTCTGCCTTCCTCTCATCACAGAGGAAGTGTCTTTTGTTCTCTGATTATCTTTCATTTTACTTTCCTATCACAGACTTTGTTTGAGCGCGTTGCTTTCAGCGTCCCCTTTGTTTGCCCTTTCCCGCCGTTTTTTCCATTCCCATTCGTTGAGGTGTTTTTCCCGTTTTCCACCTAATGTGCACAATCACTCGATTCACGCTCCATCACCTCAACAAACTCATTTTCACGGGTTTTCCTCTCTGCGCTTGGGTCCCATAACACCTACAGTGGTCAAATGAGTGGATTAGGCTCCTTACGTGCTAGATATGTTTACTTTATAATGGTTCAATGGTTCTTTGAGTGCTCATGGTTCTTTATGTCTGTACTAAAGAACACTTGAAGAACCACCTTTTTTTGGAGCATAGAATTAGCTACCCAGCTAACCAATAAACAAACATTACTCAGCACCACCTTCTAAACACATGAGAACACTAAGCTAGAACTTTTCATAAGTCCCTGATGAATGAATGCATTTACTGATTTATTTACATTTGTGTACGTGTTTGGTCTTTGGCAGCATCATATGGCCATAATTAGGCGCTTATGAATTGCAATTAGGCAATAATGTAAACACTATAAAAGGCCTACTATTTCAGTATTTAGGGATCACTTAACTGTGCATTAATAATTATCAATTAGTTGATCTAGGGGGTGCAAATTCTAAAATATGATGCAAAATTTCACAAGTATCATGTGTCTGTACTGAAAAAACAAGGCTAAATTTGGGCAAATGAGATTTATCGTGATAAACCACACAAAATAGTGCAATTAATCGCAATTCAGCACAGAAAATAATGCACTTGATTGTGATTAACTCCACAAAACTATGTGCTTTATTGTGATTAACTACACTAAATGTGAGTAATATGGATAACCAGGCTTAAATTGTGACAACATTTTGTGACTAATCACAATTTACCACACGCAGTTATGTCGATTAATCATCATCTACGCAAATTGTGCAATTAATTGTGATTAATGCATGAAACAAACGGAATAAACTTGGTTAGCTACACAAAATTAAGCGTTTAATCACTCAAATGTACAGAGTCGTGTGACTGATCATGATGAATGACCCAAAAATGATGTGATTAATAACGACGTAAATAATGCAATTAATTGGGGTTAGATGGTTAACAAAGCCTGACTGATCGTGAATAAGTGCATGAATTGATGATACGACACGACCTGAAACTGATTTGAAGTCGGAACTCTGAAACTGAGCCGGCTCTACCTGCGGGGACGACTGAAGGTGGACTCATGTGTCTGCGGAGAAACCAAAAACCAAACCTTTCGCTTTCAGCTCAGTGTCTCTTAACCAGCGTCTGATGATGGAGAACGTGTTCCCTCACAGATCCACCTTAAAAAACCCCTCTCTCCTTTTTCACCCAGCAGATACAGCGTTCGCCCGGGGCGCTCCATCAGCTTAAAGCCGTGATTCAGACAGACAGTGGGCTGGTGGGGCTGAGCCTCGGAGGACAGAGGGATTAGTTAATGTGTGGGGGGCTTGGGGGGCCACGGGGGGTGTGTGTTTAATTCATGCGGTCCCTGCATTGGAAATGCACCTTTTAATTAGCATACCACTGAAGATTCAGACGAGATTTACATCACTAATTACGTCTCGGCGGCGGAGTGGAACAGAGAGGAACTCGCCAGCCGTGGCCTCGACATCGCCGCTCCACACAGACGCTCCGCAGCTCAGCGCCTCGACTCGGAGACGTATAATAAGACGCTTGGTGTGTCTGAATTAGAATAATTGGTGCCAGATCACTTCCCAGCACTTTAACCCTGAAATGACCGTTTATTCCTGTTTTATCATCAATAAATCATTTTTGTGTAATTAATCGCGATCAATCAGGTTATTTTCCGCAGTTAATCATGATTGATAGTATTACTCAGTGTCCTTATTTATGATTAATAGCATGTTTTTCTGCAGTTAATCATAAGCAATGGCATTATTATGCATAGTAATGATAGCTTTATCTTGTACAACGAATCGCAACCAATCGCATTATTTGTGCAGGTAACTAATTAATCACATCAGTCATGCAGTTAATCACGATTAATCACATTACTTTGCACAATTAATCAAATTATTTGTGCAATTCATCATGATTAATCGCATTACTCTGCAGTTAATCATGATTATGAGTGTTAATCAATAGCACTGTTATGCATAATTAATCATGATAGCTTTATTTTGCGGAATTAATTGCAATTAATCGTATTGTTTGTGCAGTTAATCATGATTAATATTATCATTATGCCCAGCCATGATAACATGATTGTGTGCAAATGATCATGATTAACAACATTATTAACCTTATTATCCCAAGGTTCTATGTTTTCAAGGTCCTCTGTTGTTAGGGCCCTATGTTCCCAAGGTGCTATGTTGCCAAGGTCCAGTGTTCCTAGTGTCTTATGTTCTCAAGGTCCTACGTTCTCAGGGCTCTCTGTTCCAAAGTTTCCACGTTTTCAAGGCATTATATTCTGAGGGCGCTATGTTCCCAATGTTCTAGGTTTCTAAGGCCCTATATTTTCAGGGCCCTATGTTCCCAAGGTTCTATGTTCCCAAGGCACTATATTCTCAGGGCCCTATGTTCTCAAGGTTGTATGTTCCCAGGGCCCTATGTTCCCAATGCCCATTGTACCTAGTGTCTTATGTTCACAAGACCCTACATTCTCAGAGCCCTATGTTCCCAAGGTTCTATGTTCCTGGAGTCTCATGTTTCTATTTATAAAAGGTAGTTTGTGAAGCGAGTGAACAGAAGTCTGGGTGTTCAGCTCGGATCACGTTCTCTACATATCAAATAAACAGCAGAACCGAGGAGAAATCATGTCACTAGTATTTAGAAGAGCTTCCAGACTCATGAGCTCTGAACCTGTACACTGTAATTCTGAGACACCATCTCATGTAGGAAACATCTGGCCTGCGAACAGCTGGCTGCCGTCTGCTGCTTATTCCACAGGTGACAAACGTGACCCAAGCTGGACAGCCCTGCGGTCAGAAGGACATGCCGAGGTGTCGGACTCAACATGCCAATTACGGCCTGCTGACCGGTGGAGGACATGGGAATAGCTGAAATGGTGCCAGAAACATGGTTCACCACTAAAACCTAGTAAAATAAGTAGAATAATACATGCAGCCTGGATAAAACAGAACCTTAACGCAGCACTGTGAGCAGTTTTATTCTAAAACTGAAAGCAGGATCAATACTGACTCGAGGAAAAGAACACACTAAAAGTCAGAGGCGTCGGATCGGGAATTCTGAACTCCACGAGCTTCTTCTGAACAAAATGTCTCGGCAGTTTCACGTGGCAACACTACACTGTTAGAAATGAAGGTTCTAGGCCGGTAGGTTTTGAAGGTACAAACAGTGTAGATGTTCCCTCAAATCTCCGGCAGTGGGTTTAAGGTCTGATTGTGGAGCTTAAATCAGGTTCTCCAGGTGAAAAGTTGGTATTTGTTCCTTTTCATAACCGAATGTTTTAAAACAGAGCAGTAGAGTAAAAGCCTGGAGGCGAGGCGAGGCGGGGTGTGTGGAGTCAGTCCAGCTTAGAACAGATCATTTCAGTGGATGATGGTTCAGTTATGATCCCTGACTGAAGGTGCTGAGATGGAGCTTTGAGGGTCCCATGTTCCAAAAAAATATACATTCCCAGGGCCCCATGTTCCCATTTTCCTATGTTCTCAGGGCCCTACACTCCCAATGTCATATTTCCTCAAGGTCATAAGTTCCCAGGCCCCTACGTTCCCAAGGTCCTATGTTCCTAGTGTCTTATATTCTCAAGACCCTATGTGCCCAAGGTTCTGTGTTCCCAAGGACCTACATCCTCAGGGCCATATGTTCCCAAGGCACTATATTCCCAAGTTTCTGGGTTCCCAAGCTCCTATGTTCTCAGGGCCTTATGTTCCCAAGGCCGTATACTCCCAAGGCCCTACATTCCCAAAGCTCTGTATTCCCAAATTCTCCCAAGGCTATATTTTATCAGGGCCCTATGCTCCGAAGCTCCTATTTCCTCAGGGTTCTATGTTCCCAAGGTCCTATGGTTCTAGTTCCTAATGCTCACAAGGTCCTATATTTCCAGGGCCCTACGGTCCCATGGTTCTGTGTTCCCAGGAATCTATTATCCCATTGTTCGATGTTAGTAAGGTCCTACGTTCTCAGGGTTCTATGCTCCCACAGCCTAGACACTGGAAAAACACAGGAAACTTGGTGGTCTTTAAAGCTCTTTTCAAAATTACACAGATGCAACACTGGAACCATGGGGCTATGTGCTAGACATTTCCATGAGAATGTAAAGGGCCTAGGGAACACAGAACCCTGAGAACATAAGGAGAGGCTCAAAGAAGCAAAGCTCCCACACCAAACCGGTCTTGGTTGACCGACTACATTTACCAAACCGCTTCGTCCTCCTGCAGCGGAGGAATGGATTTGTTGGCCACCGCTGGAACGGTTCTCTAGGCTAATCCATGACCCTCTCCAGTCAGAGCCGATCTAATTGATGTGAAACCGTGTCCCGCTGTCCTGCGGACGGGGGCGGTTGCGAGATCTCTCCGTTCTGCGCTGCGGTCCTGCAGAGGAAAAGCAGCGCGTGTTTATCTGAACTCTAATCACCTCTCAGCTCTGCTACATCGATCGGCTAATGAAGCAGAAAGAGCTCGATGTCTTATTTGTTTAGCGGCTCTCGTGCGGCGCTGCTTTAATGTGCTGGCCCGCCCCCCCCACCCCCTCTTTCGGCTTTAACGCTGCAGCCTTCCGCTTTAAGAGGGGCTGGAGAACCCATTTCACTTTTACAAACCCCGGAGTGAACGTCAGCGCAAGGAACCCAAACAGCGTTCTGTCAGTTTAGCCCTTTAGCTTCATCTCAGCCTCACTGACGTGCTGCGCTGCTCTTAACTGAGTGGGAAACAATACTGCTTAGAAACAGGATCAGGCTCTCACTAGGGCCCTACGTTCCCATGGGCCTATGTTCCTAGTGTCTTACGTTCTCAAGACCCTATAAGGTTCTGTGTTCCCAAGGCCCTATATTCCAAGGGCCTATGTTCCCAATGTCTTATATTCTCAAGACCCTATAAGCCCAAGGTTCTGTGTTCCCAAGGCCCTATATTCCAAGGGCCTATGTTCCCAATGTCTTATATTCTCAAGACCTTATAAGCCCAAGGTTCTGGGTTCCAAAGGTCATACGTCCTCAGGGCCATATGTTCCCAAGGCCCTACATTTCCTCTATTTTATCAGGGCCCTACGCTCCCAAGGTCCTATGTCCTCAGGATAATGGGAAACAATGTTGCTTAGAAACAAGACCAGGTTCTCACTAGTGACTCTTAAACAGCTCAGTTTGGTAAAGAACAGCATAGTCCTATGCAAAAGTTTGTGCACCCTTAGTCGAATATGCATGTGCTGATTTTTTTAAAGTGTAAAAGTTGAAGTGTTTACGTTTGTAGTGAACACACTCACTAGAGATTCACTACAGACAAAACACTGTAAATCACTTTAACACAAGAATACTGCTTGCCTGAATTTTGTTTCATTGCTGCTACTTTCCACATCCTGATTTTACATTTTCACAGGAAAAACATACCGTTTTATTTTCTTTAGTTTTTCAGAATTTTTAAATATGATATTAAGCTTCATTGCCTTCGTTGTTAGTTAGCAAAAGCTAAATTCAAAAGCGATCAGCTGCATTAGAGTTTATTAAGTAAAATGATCTCACGATAGTGCCAAATACTTTCGCCGGTTTCAATCTCATTTCTTACTTAATAAAATTTCTTAAAACAAGCAAAAATGTCTAGAAATCAGGCAAACTATCTTGAATTAAGCTTAAACCAATCTCAACAGGAGAAATATTCGATTTATTGACTATATTTTAGGTCATTTTATTAACAAGGCATCATTTTTGCTGTTTGGAATAGAGAAAAAAGAGCCAGCAGCGCTAAATATAAAAAAAAAATATGATTTTTATTCCATATTTCTCACTAAATCAAGTTAAATGGGACCGATTTTGCTCTCATTGTAATAAAACATGCAGTTGGTCAGTTTCTACAACTACTGACCGCTCAGAAAAGTGTGCTGTGCTGTACTGTGACACAATTCATCACGCTAATGATATATATTACATATATATAAAATATATATATTATCCTATTGTCCAGCCCTGCAAACGCTAATGTGGTCTGCACCTTCCACTAAAGTTCCTCCAGTTGTTTCAATGGGCTCTGAGAAATAATTCAACTCAATGTAAGGAGAGGCACTTCAGTACGTTCCCTCCAATCCCGGGAGGCTGATAAAAGGGGGCAAATTGTCGTCCTTTCATCTTCCTGTTTCCCGGCGTTCATGTGCTTTATTACGGGGACAAGTGTGGAACCAGGAGGCGCCGCCAATGGTAGCATTTTCACAGCGGAGAGAAACCGAGGACGAGAGAAAGAGGGAGGGAAAAGAGAGAGAGCAAGAAAGTTTCCAGCCAAGGACGATATAACTGCTATAATTTACTGTTCAGTCGGAGTTTAGAAAAGCTTCTCGGGTGGGTGGAGGGGGGGTGGGGGTGGAGGGGTGGGGGTGTTTGGGTTGAAAGTTCTCTGGCATGGAGATAAAGCGCGTTTTAGCGCTCGCCAGGACTCCTCCATTATACCTGAGCACAAACCTCTGGCGGCTCAAATTATAGCCTGTCGGCACCCCCCGCCGGCCCCCCGACGGCTCCGCGGGCCCTTTTAGACTCTCTGTTCTCCGGAGACCCCACAATGAGAGTTCTTTCATTTTCAAAAAAACAATCCTGGCTCTTAAAACACTATCATTTGGCCCAAGCCGCGCGCTTTGGAGAGCCTGTCCAATTCTCTCCCGCCATAATGGGAAATTAATAGCTCCCCATCACACGGCGCTCAGCGCGGTGGACGCGGCTGGGAATGAAACGCACGATCGCAAAGCCTGTTTGGGGCTCTAGACTGCGGAACGTGATTTTGCTAGGTGGGGCCAGGCACGTGCGCCCCCTTCAAACCACCCCCGCCTCCAACACAGGGGTGCAGCTATTGAATATTTTCAGTTTTAAATGTTATAAAAGGATAAGAAAAGCTTCTTATTACTATTAGTCATATTATTATATTTCTTATTATTAGTCATTGCTAAGCAATAAGGTGCTGTGGGAGATGCTTAAGCCATATATATATATATATAAACCTTGCATCTCCAGAATGGCGACTTTACAGGAGAAGGAAAAAACATGCTTTACTTTGAATGGAAGTCAAAGGAACCAGAATTTTTTCCAAGTCATTTTGTGCCGTTTCTTTTAGTCCATTCATCACGAAATTTACACAGAATGTAAAAGGTAACAGATATTTTCAAATAATGTCAAAAACTGAAAACCGTCAAAAATGTATATATATATATGCTATAGGTAAATGAGCTCTGTTCTAATTGGCTTCCTGTATTGTGCTTCACTAAAAAGCCCTGTATACATTATACCTGCAGAATGTGCATGTAAGAGTATTTGTCTGTGTTTATCCAAATAAATAAACAAACAAACAAACAGGCCAGCGCTTTGGGACATTGTTCCGTCCGGTCTGTCCGTGAGGAACTGCAGCCTGAGCGGAGGGCAGATTCTGGATTTATAAGATTTACGGACAGATGTTTTGTCCACGGGGCGAAACGTATGCTGAACACGAAATGACCAAAGACAGCGTGTTCCTTTCTATTTATTATAAACAAGCCTCAGGACTCGGTTGTTGTGGCTCTGCTTGGTCACGAATAAGGACTTCATTGTTTTTAAACAGATGTCTGTTCACTAACGTAAACAAATACACAAGAACTCAGGAAAGCAAAAAAAAAACCCCAAAACCCAAACATTAGAAACCAAGAACAAACGTTCCAGAGCAGTCAGTTTACCTGCATGTGAGTGCGGACCCCCCAGAACGAGGAAAACATGAGCACGGCGTGGTGAGTCAGCTCCCTGTGAGGAAACTGTTTCCCACAAAAAAAACTGGAAAACAGAGGCAGAATAAAAGGGAGGCTTTCTCACAGTGATCTGGAACCTGATGCGTCTGTCCCTGATTGATCAACATGGACAATGATCTCGATACGTTTCCCTGAACTTAGAAAAGAGCAGGAAACCCACCGGCTCAAACTCAGCGTTGACAGAAGTCAGTGGGCAGAAGCTTTGACCCTGAGAGCCATTCCTGGGCGTATTTTGCTTTCTTTACATTGAACCCTCCTTCTACAACAGCAGAACCCTTTTTGGTGCTGTATGGAACGCCTTTCAAAAAGGGACTACACAGAATCTTATACAGCAGTTCCGACCACGCGAGCTGATTGGTTGAGAAGCATTCCAGCTGTGCTGTTATTTCCCCAGAACATCACAGGTTTATCACAAACACTATTACGCTGCTGAGATGCTGTTGCTAAGCAACCACTCTGACAGCTGTAGGAGACGCTCAAGCCATCTGAACGTTTTTACTTTTTACTTCGCCACAAACAGAAAACGGACACTGTTAAGACCACATCTGACCAACAGCCGATTTGGTCCAACTCTGAAGACGAGACGACGCTAAATTCCCAAACTGTCATCACCACTGAGCAGCTTTTCAGTCGGCAGCTGTGACGGAAGAACAGCTGAACAACCTGGAATCAGCCAGAAATGAACCCAACACCATTCGCCAAACTAAACGGGCTGTAAGAAGCTTCACAGACCGGCTGGAACAAAACAACATTAATACTGATCTGGACAAACTGACCAAACTGAGCTGAACCTGATATTGGCTCAGTTTTAGGGCTCAGTCTGATCTTCAGAAGGCGGGGCTTACAGCAGGCTGAGCAGTGAGTGGGCGGAGCTCGTTACTCTGACGTAGCAGTGAGCTGCTCGTTAAGGAGCTCTAATTAGGAGGAAGGAGCTGAACATTAAAACATATTAAAGCCGCGTTCACGGCCAGTTTATTAATTTCTTACTGTATTTATTTAACTGCTGTATTAAAGCAGTAGAGCACTCGAGGAGGGAGTTATCACCAATAACATCACGGCTGAGATGATCTACAGACACCACATCACAGCCGGGATGTTATTACAGGATAACGCACTCCCTCTTGGGTTCTACTGCTAAATATCGTCACTGTCCAATGAAAAACAATTATCTCCAAAATAGTAACTTTACAGGAGAGGGCAAAAACCTTCTTTACTTTCACTGTAAGTCAAAGGAAAAAGCTTTTATTCTTAGCAAGTGTGAAGCATTTCTGTCGGTCCACTCATCATGAAATTTTCACACCATGTAAAGGAGAACGGCTGAGCTCAAATGATGCAGAAAAGTAAAAATCGCAAAAAATAGAGATGCACTTTTCATCGGAAAGCGATGACAGAAAAGACACTATTCATCAATTTTCACTTAGAAAGACATGCAAAGAACCCTTTAA
>NC_051239.1:1292287-1314787 GCF_015220715.1 Pygocentrus nattereri | reverse complement strand
AACAGTGGTGCACATTAACAGTGGTGAACATTAACAGTGGTGCACATTAACGGTGGTGCACATTAACGGTGGTGAACATTAACGGTGGTGCACATTAACGGTGGTGAACATTAACGGTGGTGAACATTAACAGTCGTGAACATTAACAGTGGTGAACATTAACGGTGATGAACATTAACAGTGGTGAACATTAACAGTGGTGAACATTGACTTTCCCACATTGGGTGAAACTCTGATGTTGCTCTAGTTTAAACTCTGACATTTGAAGCCTGTAATGAGCTTTATTGTGTTTGTGTTTCAGTAAATCCTTCAGTAAATTCTTCAACTTGAAACCTCAGTCTAAACCCTTTATAGCCACGTTTATAATGCCTTATGAATGCATTCTAACATGTTATGAATGTGTTTATAGATGCTTACAAAGATGACATCTTATCTTACTAAATCATGTTCCTCTGCAAAGACTCATGGGAAGTGCAGTCCATATGCAGTTCCTTCACTGTAGCAGCCTGAGCACTTCTATAATGATCAAGACTGCGAAGGATATTTAAAAGCGAGGTAAACTGAGGTTACGCGTGATTAATGTACACCACTGCTAGCTTGCTTTGTACTGCAGGCTGTCGTTCCCCTGGATTAGAAGCTGTAGCCTAATTTGTTTCATTAATTTAGTACCAGATGTGTTTACTTGTGTAAAGGGAGCACCAAACTCTTTAGCAACCAAACTCAGTGTGAGAGTCATGATGATGAGTCAGGTGGTATGAGCCGAAATGAAAACATCAGTGATTACTCCAGACGTCCAGGCGTTAAAATCCAAACGAAAACAAGGTCAACCAAATTGGAAGTCCAAAAGCGTTAGCGTAGTTCTTCTGAACTTTCTGGAAGGCGCCTGTACTCATGTGGATAAAGGCGTACAGTAGAAGCTCAGTGCCCGCGGCAGCACCATATGTTCTGACACGCACACCGCCCAATTAAGTATTGATGGATTTGCCTTGTGCTGAGCAGAGAAAGCGCCGTGCCGACGCTGAGCTGAAGGACAAAAGATAGAAGCTGTACTGGGACTTGAGCTCGACCCTGAAGGCCACAAACACTTGACGTTTCACACAGAAACAGGCTGAGTGACTGCAGACTCGTCACTGGGTCACGGCGTGTTGGCTTTACTTTTAAAGGACGACAGAAGAAGGTCGTTGCTATGTGGACAAAAGTATGTGGACATTTGAGCTTGTTAGACATTCCATTCCAAAACCATGGAAATTAATATACAGCTAGAAGAGCTCCTTTAGGAGGCTTTCCGCGAGACTTCATCCCAAAGTGTTCAGTGGGGTTGAGTTCAGGGTTTTGTGCTAAATAACAATGAGCCTTCTCCCAGCCAAATTACATGAACGCAAGAGCACAAAATAATTGTCTATTTTGAACTGAAACGCTTTCTTATATTTATTATACATGATTCCAAGCAAGTTCAGTATTTTAAATTCATATTTTTACTTGTAACACAGCTCACTGGTCTGGCTTATAACTCACTAACTCGCTCCCTCTTCTTTAGCAGGCTGACTGTTCTCCACAAGGGGGAGTGTGCATCACTGAAAGAGAGGAAACCGGCATGAACCCACATCAAGCCCAGCTAAAGGATGTACTGGAGGATTTGCTGTGAAACTACATTAAAGTGATGAATATGCTTTTTGAACATCTCTTACAAGATTTGGATGTTAACATAACATCGCAAATCCCATAGAGACACAAGCAGAAACTGGCATTATCCAGAGAGAGAGAGAGAGAGAGAGAGAGAGTATACCATAGGATAACCAGGTTCCAGGTAGTTGTTAGGAATTGAAAGTCAGTCTTTACTGAAAGAGTCACTGTAAAACTGACACATACAAGCTCAAAAACATGTTAATGTCTGTTAGAAACTTCAAATGAAACACAAAGCAAAACACCTGCTGACAAACCATGAATGTGGCTGCTACTGCAGCTGCTTTGGTGGTCCCGTCCCTGAACTGCAGCCCCTGAAGCTTGTTAAGCTAATATGGCTTGACTTCTGAAGCCAGAGAGACAACACTCCTCTGAAACGATCCATGATTTAGTTCTTCCACAGAGATTTACTAACGCGAGGCCAAGCGCTGCACTTTGGGGGGAACGCTGTGTGCTAGTTGCAGTGTCTGAGTCGGAATGGGGTCAGCTGCTTAGGAACTGGGGAAGGAGTTTGTGTTTATTAAGGAAGTGAAGAAAATGAATATAAACGCTCTACAATGACGCTACAATGATGCCTTCCCCACCCCAACACAGCTTTTAATTGAAAATGCTATACATTTGCAGCAGAAGTAATAATCCCTGATAGTTAGAGGATCGTGGGCCACTGTTGGTCCACTGATGGCAAAGCTGGTGGTCCACTGGTGTTTTGCTCAGTGTTTTCCAAGCGGCCCACCAGGGGTTAAGTGGAGTATTAGACACTTATCTTCACTCATTTTCTACTTACACTTTATTTAGTTTTCCTACACTCTGTAAATTAGTTTGGTAAATCATTTGAATGTAGCTCAGAATCAGCAACTTCAACTAAG
Source organism: Pygocentrus nattereri (assembly GCF_015220715.1). NCBI lineage: Eukaryota > Metazoa > Chordata > Actinopteri > Characiformes > Serrasalmidae > Pygocentrus > Pygocentrus nattereri. Next base: position 1,312,238 of record NC_051239.1, on the reverse strand, counting down.
TAACTTTCAAAAAAATCATTTCATATCAGGCCTGGTCTTTTTTTTTTTTTTTGCTCTAAGCTGTTTGTAATGTTTGTCTAAGTTTAATTTCCAAAATAAAAGTCTGTATGCATTTCAAATCTGTTGGAGGAGATTAAAAACAAGTTAGAGCTAGAATATGTCGAACAGTAATCTGGGTGGTCCAAGGGGGGACCAGCAATTGCAAACAGTCAGCAGGGTGCCGACCTTAACAAGCCAACGGACCGATATGCCGTTGCTTTCTGGGATATTATTAGCAGAATATTATGAGTAGAACCTTTTTGGGCATTCCATCACTTCATTTGCATTACAGCAGTTACTATGGCATAATGTCACTGTTCAGAGCAAAACCTCAAAAATCTCCAACATGGTAACTCATGCTTTTGTCTTAAGTCAAGATCTGACAGGTCAAGTTAAGAATTTTTACCAATTTGCAATACAGAAGCAAGTCTCATCTTGATTTGGGAATTTAATCTTTTCTTACAGCTTCTTATCTCCAGTTAGGAAATCTTAACCTACTAAATCAAAGTCAACAATCAGGTGCCTAGCAATCAACCATTTGCACACATCTGACATGTAAACATGTCGTCAAAATAATGTTAAAAATGTGAGTTACAGCTGCTGTTTTTGTCACAAAAAAGGTCAAACATATCTAAAGTGTGATGAACTGTTGCTGCTTCTCAGTTTCAGTCTCCATTTCCCAAATGCTTTAGCCGAGCGTGATAGACACGTGTTCAGCTCCGCCTCCTCATTATTCATCACCATCACTGTAATATTTCATCATCAACATTAACACAGGAAGGTGGTCAGAGGGGCGGTGGAGTTCGAGTCGGCAGCGTCTGAGATGTTTAAACGCAGAGTTAGAGAAGAAAAACATCTCCCAGTGAAAGCCGCGTTTTACAGTAGGAATAAATGGAGCTCATTATGCTGGTAGTGAACTACGCCACCTGACTCAGCCGCCGCAGAACCAGAGAAACGGACCGTAAACAGAAGTCAGGACCCTGTTGGGGTTCATCCTAAAGTTAGGACAGGATTTAGGAGGTTTAGTCTAGTTTGGATGTTTGTGTGATGCTGTTGTGTGCAGCACTATGTTCATTTCAAAAACTAAGAGATATAAGGCAGACACTCGCAGACTTGTTCTAAGATAGAAGTTAAATCAAATATGAATAAAACAGGAATTAAACTCAGAAGGTTTAATTTAATTCCATCCAACATTAATGCATTTACAGCTATAAACAGCAATGCGGAATCATCTCTAATTTAGTGGGAACACATCTTGTAAAAATGCTTTCTGTCTTTAAATAGGTTCACATTTGAGCACATTCATGATGCAGATCTTTCTGGAAAACACAAGGGCCGAAAAGTTCTCCAAACTTCTCCATTATAATGTACTAGTGTTCTAGATAGATGGCAGACGCTTCCAGAACTGTTCGACCCGTCAACTCTGGTCATGATCTCAGTCTCGTTTTAAAGGAAACACTCTCAGGAGTCAGAGTAGCTGTTTGAATTACTGAAACAGAGTCTAGAACGGAGGAGTTTATTCCCTCCCGATTCATCGATCTCTAGACTGATCTCTGACTCTTGCCGTGTTATCAGACCACATATACTGGATTATGGTGTCTCTGTGGAGGCGGAGAGGCTCTGAAGGTGAGGACACACCGATTTGATAGTGTTTGCTCATTCAGTGCCCATGTTGTAAATGAGTGGATCATGACTGCTGTGAGTAACGGATCATAGAAACAATTTGATGCATAAAAATGACAAAAATGGTAGGGAACGCTTCAAGGGAATACTGTACAGTGATCTAGAAAAGCACATGGACAGCGATATCTACGATGAGAACGAGAGGACTTCCATGCTCACAGGTAACAGTGAGTCACACAGTGTCGAGCAACCACATAATCAAGACTATTAGAGATACTGAACAACTTACAAAATCAGTATAATTCACTGTGCGAGGTGTAAACAGAGGTTTGGTGTTCAGTGGTCCAGTCTTTACAGGAGTGGTGATGGGAACCAGACGTCTCCATGACTACAACACAAATATAGACATTTTATTCACCATCCAGAACCACCAGAGAACCCACACGAGTCTTCTGAGTTTTTATGGAATGCTGATGATGGAAAATAGCGGAAAATCTGGAACAATCAGTTTTCTTTAGAGACTATTTTGCTTATTTTGCAAAAAAAAGGTTCCTTTTCAAGTGAAATAATCTTAAATATAGTGAACGAATCTAATATTTCTCCTGCTGAGATTGTTGTAAGCTCAGTGTAAGATTATTTGTCTTATTTCTGGACATTTTTTTTACAAATTTTAAGTAATTTTATTAAGTAACATGATCTCACTATATTGGCCGATAGTTTAGCTTGTCTTAAAACATGAGCTTGAAACCAGAAAAATGATTTGCCAGTACAGTGAGAAAATTTGACTTAATTAAATGACTCAAAATGGGCAATGTTAGATATATCGACTAGATTTAAGATCATTTCAGTTGACGAGATCCCATTTTTTTGAAGTGCTCACAATGCCCTGCATGTATCTCCACCACAAATGGAGTTTCAGCTCCCCCTTGTGGAGAACATTCAGCCTGCTAAACACGAGGGAGTAGGTTTGTGAGTTATAAGCCATGCCAGCGAGCTGTGATAGATTTAAAAATTAGAATTTAAACAACCGTAAAACAGTGTCTCGGTCATCAGGCAGTGAATTCAGAACCCTTTCATGTAGGAACTTTCTGTGAGGGGGACGTCTGGTTCCTATCACCACCACTGTGAACAGCTCTGACTCAGTAATTTTCCCTAGAACAGAGCGTTTCACACCAAACCGCTCTGCATAGCTCTGCATAGTTTACATCATGACTGTTTAATTATGTACCAAAAGGCAGAGAAATTCCCTTTTATATAAATATACCACTTGTTAGCTACACTAATGGGTCAGCTGTTCCTTTAAATCAGAAGAGCTGCCTGATACGCTTTGCCTTAAAGACGTTTTTCAAACGTGCCAGTTTTTCAATAGCGGCCGAATGAAGAACTCATTCCTAAACTGAAAACGACAGAGCCAATCAGAGGCGTCAAAGAACAAACTGGATGAGGCCTGCCTCCCTAATCACTGCCATTACGTCGTACCGAGCCCGGACACATGATCAATGTGGAGACGATGTGAAATGACAGAGCAGAGCACGTCATCCCGAGTGTACTCTTCATTGCAAATGCCAACAAATTGAGCTCCTCGACACCTCAGAACAATCTCTATCAGATCACAAACAAAGCAAATAACACCAAGGAAACAGAAAAGAGGGGGAGAAATAAACAGGGAGGTGAGAAATCCCGAGAGAAATGCGCGACTGTTGGCGTCTGAGTTATTACAGCTTCGGCAAAGCAGCTCCCAGAGGGCGCGCTTACTTTTAATAGCGTCTCCAAACTTTACAGCCACTCTTTATAACTTAATATTAAAATGTTACACAACACATAAAGTCAACAGTGGCTTTATGAAAGAATGACAGTTGCCAGATTTTGCACAAAAGGCCTGAGAAACTCAATTTGACGTTAACAAGGTTGCATTGATTTTCCTTCCCAGCAGTGCAAAAAGGGTTATTTTGGCAAGTGAGATCATCTTAAATCGAGTTTAAATATCTGAAGTTTCTCATTTTGAGAGTGTCGGAAGAAGACTGTGAGTACTTGGCATATTTCTAGACGTATGACTAAAAGAGTTTTATTGCGTTGACCAGTTTAAACAAATGAATGCACATAATTTTGCTTGACACAACCCAAAATCATTTGACAAACGTTATCACACGAAGAAATATCATAAAATAAGTGGAAGAACATCCAGAAATAAGTTGAATAGTCTTAAAATATTCACAACTTACAACCTACGTCAACCTAAAAATGGGAAATTGTAGATTTTCGGCCTAATTTCACAAATTTCACTGTAATTTACGGCTGAATGCAAACAAGAAGGAAGAGTTAAATAAAAAACATCTACTTGTACTCATCAATTTATTGTAGGAGTATGGCCCAGCTCAGCGTTCGTATTGTTGAATAATCCTATTATGTAATCTGGACGGCACAAACAGGCTGTTTGGTCAAATTACATAAGCATTAGTTCACTGACAGCGGTGGCCCTTTGTCGGATATGGAGGAATATGATGCCGTATCAAGCACTTTTTAAATGAACAACAGCAAAGCACTTCCAAGATTCCCATCTTGTTTATTTAACCCTCTGTGGTCATCTCCTCAATATGTTCATATCGTTTTAAACCCTCTTTTAAAGACTCTTCATAGAACCTGATCCTCAAGTGTTTCATATCAAAATGAAATATCCTACGTGTCGTAGGATCTCGTGATGAGATGGAATGGAATGGGCGGCTCTATAGATTATGGAAATGTCTGAACTGGATTTCTGAGCTGGACCATCACAAAGACACAAACACAGATATAGAAAAGACCAACAGGACCTGATGGTACTAGAAAGGTGTTCTCCACTGTGTTTGCCAACAACTGAAGCTGAAGCTAATGTCTGTTTAACAAACTCTCTACTCTTCCAGGTGAGGATAAAATCACTGAGCACTATTATATCACCAATACGGGCCCGAGAATGTGAGCTAGAACGGTGTGTTAATGTGCTGATTGAGATTTTTAGAGCTATCACTCTGGAAACAGTTCACTAAGACCACATACGTCAAGGCTAGGTAGGAAACTGACAACAATAAGGTGTTTATAACACAGCTCTCTAACATAGAACGAAGTAGAGACGTATCAAAAGTGCATTAGTAAATTCCTCCACCACAAAAAGCAGCATTTAGTGGGTTGCTGCAGCCCTGCGGTCACTCTTTTCTTCAGGATCTGACCAAACAGACTGCAGGTCAGATATTATCTTATAGAGGATCATCACTATGGGCTAAAGTAGAAATTTAATACAGGAGGATAGAAGGAGCTGTTATCTGTCCATCCTTCCACTGCGAGAAGACCACTGTGGGTCTGAAAGGACAAGCGATGGACTGACCGCGCCAGAGTCCAGACCTCAGCACCACTTAATGGGTTTGATTCAGAAAATCATCAACCAGCTTCTCAGACTTTGGCGCTTTGGAGGCGTGTCTGCAGGGTCTCTGAGGAGCTGAAAGAGAGGCTCCTGAAAAGAGTGGAAGCTGGAACGAAGGGAAAGGGAGACGCACTGAACACTGAGCACAGCTGAGATTAGATTTAGCTGTTGATGCTGTCTGCTTTTTTCTCGACTCTGAGAAATGAAAACTCTGTCCATCTGACCGCTGTTTTAATCCTCAGTGCAGTTACAGGCCCGTCAGCCAGGCTTTGCTGCATCTGCTCTCAGACTCTGCTCTGTCTTATTGAGCGATGACGCTGGCGCTATGGGTGTTTAACTGCAGACGGACACACCTGCGCTGATACGGAGCTGATTACGGCTCATTATCGGTCGAGCTGAGGACCTGCACTCCGGCTGAGTGTCGCTCTCCCCGCTGAGCGCTCCGAGATTAAACACGCGAGAGATAATCTCCTCTCCTCTGCCGATCAATGCATCAGCGCCTTTCAGCAGCAAACAAACTACTCCGAAATAAGAAACTCATCCAGCTGCGCAGAGGACGCACTGCTGCTCTGCCAGAGACACTGACCTCCAGAGGAGCCTGAGCATACAACGGGAGACAGAGTCATTGAGAGACAGAGACAGAGGACGGGGGGGGCAGAGAGGGAGAGAGAGACACACACACACACATAGAGAGAGAGAAAGAGAGAGAGAGAGAGGGATAGAGAGGGAGAGAGAGTGAGAGAGAGAGAGAGACAAAGAGAGAGGGAGACAGAGATGGAGAGAGAAACACACACACATATAGAGAGATAGGGTAGAGAGAGAGACAGAGAGAGAGATAGAGAGATAACCACCAAAGGGAAGCTAACCACCAAGCAAAAGCTACCCACCAAAGGGAAGCTAACCACCAAGCAAAAGCTACCCACCAAGAGGAAGCTAACCACCAAGCAAAAGCTAACCATCAAGAGGAAGCTAACCATCAAGAGGAAGCTAACCACCAAGCAAAAGCTAACCACCAAGAGGAAGCTAACCACCAAGCGAAAGCTAACCACCAAAGGAAAGCTAACCACCAAGCAAAAGCTAACCACCAAGAGGAAGCTAACCACCAAGCGAAAGCTAACCATCAAGAGGAAGCTAACCACCAAGAGGAAGCTAACCACCAAGCAAAAGCTAACCATCAAAGGGAAGCTAACCACCAAGCAAAAGCTAACCACCAAGAGGAAGCTAACCACCAAGCAAAAGCTAACCATCAAGAGGAAGCTAACCATCAAGAGGAAGCTAACCACCAAGCGAAAGCTAACCACCAAAGGGAAGCTAACCACCAAGCAAAAGCTAACCACCAAGAGGAAGCTAACCACCAAGCGAAAGCTAACCACCAAAGGGAAGCTAACCACCAAGCAAAAGCTAACCACCAAGCAAAAGCTAACCATCAAGAGGAAGCTAACCATCAAGAGGAAGCTAACCACCAAGCGAAAGCTAACCATCAAGAGGAAGCTAACCATCAAGAGGAAGCTAACCACCAAGCGAAAGCTAACCACCAAGAGGAAGCTAACCACCAAGCAAAAGCTAACCACCAAGAGGAAGCTAACCACCAAGCGAAAGCTAACCACCAAAGGGAAGCTAACCACCAAGAGGAAGCTAATCACCAAGCGAAAGCTAACCACCAAGAGGAAGCTAACCACCAAAGGGAAGCTAACCACCAAGAGGAAGCTAACCACCAAAGGGAAGCTAACCACCAAGAGGAAGCTAACCACCAAGCGAAAGCTAACCACCAAGAGGAAGCTAACCACCAAGCGGAAGCTAACCACCAAGCGAAAGCTAACCACCAAGAGGAAGCTAACCACCAAGCGAAAGCTAACCATCAAGAGGAAGCTAACCACCAAGCAAAAGCTAACCATCAAGAGGAAGCTAACCATCAAGAGGAAGCTAACCACCAAGCGAAAGCTAACCACCAAGAGGAAGCTAACCACCAAGCGAAAGCTAACCATCAAGAGGAAGCTAACCACCAAGCGAAAGCTAACCACCAAAGGGAAGCTAACCACCAAGCGAAAGCTAACCACCAAAGGGAAGCTAACCACCAAGAGGAAGCTAACCACCAAGCGAAAGCTAACCACCAAGAGGAAGCTAACCACCAAAGGGAAGCTAGCCACCAAGAGGAAGCTAACCACCAAGCGAAAGCTAACCACCAAGAGGAAGCTAACCACCAAAGGGAAGCTAACCACCAAGAGGAAGCTAACCACCAAAGGGAAGCTAACCACCAAGCGAAAGCTAACCACCAAGAGGAAGCTAACCACCAAAGGGAAGCTAGCCACCAAGAGGAAGCTAACCACCAAGCGAAAGCTAACCACCAAGCGAAAGCTAACCATCAAGAGGAAGCTAACCACCAAGCGAAAGCTAACCATCAAGAGGAAGCTAACCACCAAGTGAAAGCTAACCACCAAGCGAAAGCTAACCACCAAGAGGAAGCTAACCACCAAGCGAAAGCTAACCACCAAGAGGAATCTAACCACCAAGCGAAAGCTAACCACCAAGCGAAAGCTAACCATCAAGGGGAAGCTAACCACCAAGCGAAAGCTAACCACCAAGAGGAATCTAACCACCAAGCGAAAGCTAACCACCAAGCGAAAGCTAACCATCAAGGGGAAGCTAACCACCAAGCGAAAGCTAACCATCAAGAGGAAGCTAACCATCAAGAGGAAGCTAACCACCAAGCGAAAGCTAGCCACCAAAGGGAAGCTAACCACCAAGCGAAAGCTAACCACCAAAGGGAAGCTAACCACCAAGAGGAAGCTAACCACCAAGCGAAAGCTAACCACCAAGAGGAAGCTAACCACCAAAGGGAAGCTAGCCACCAAGAGGAAGCTAACCACCAAGCGAAAGCTAACCACCAAGAGGAAGCTAACCACCAAAGGGAAGCTAACCACCAAGAGGAAGCTAACCACCAAAGGGAAGCTAACTAACCACCAAGCGAAAGCTAACCACCAAGAGGAATCTAACCACCAAGCGAAAGCTAACCACCAAGCGAAAGCTAACCATCAAGAGGAAGCTAACCACCAAGCGAAAGCTAACCATCAAGAGGAAGCTAACCACCAAGTGAAAGCTAACCACCAAGCGAAAGCTAACCACCAAGAGGAAGCTAACCACCAAGCGAAAGCTAACCACCAAGAGGAATCTAACCACCAAGCGAAAGCTAACCACCAAGCGAAAGCTAACCACCAAGCGAAAGCTAACCATCAAGGGGAAGCTAACCACCAAGCGAAAGCTAACCATCAAGAGGAAGCTAACCACCAAGCGAAAGCTAACCACCAAGCACAAGCTAACCAACAAGGAGAAGCTAACTGCTGGACTGAGGGCTGCCAATCCAGGGTGCTCATTAGAATAATTGGCCACACCCACATATTTAACAGATGTTCAGCCATTTTAATTATATTTATGTTTACTTTTGTCGACACTTTCCTGGATCTTCACAAATATTTTAAATATTTTACACGGTGCTCCCTGGAAAACGTCTTCCGTATTTTCCTTATGATTGGATATTATACCGTCATTTCCCGTCAATTTAGGCTGCTTCCCTGTCTCAGTACAACTGGGACTAGCAGGAGCGAGGGAGTCTATTTCACAGTAGACGGAATTCAATATGAGCTCAGCCTCTTCGTATCGCCACTCACCCCAAAGTCAGAGCGCCGGACCAAGACTGTGACTGCCAGCTGACATTCATGTTTAATAAGCGTGATTCAGGCGGGAACCAGCGAGGACCGAAACCACCCACACTGGCATTAGCGCGTTTGTGTATCAGTGTCGGCCGCTGGGATTCCGGCCCGCGCTGGGCGGCGGCGTGAGGCAAATCCTGCTATAATACACTAATCCTCTAATCTCTACTGTCTGAGACCATCAGAGCCCATCAGAACAATGAATAAATGAAGAAATGTCTTTCTGCACACAGACACAGGGCTGAACCGATACGGCTCTCAGCGTGGGGTCTGCAGACCCCCAGGGTTCCTGTCGTCTGGCCAGGGGGTCTGCGATTTCATTACATTTTAAATGATTTGACACACTGTACATGCAAAACAGCAGGTCGCTACTCAGAGTTGCACACGGCGACAACATCGTTCACGGTAGGAAAAAGAAACGCTGCACTAACGTGTAAAAGATCAGAGGCGCACGTCTTCCTTCACATCTAAGTGCTCATGGAAACTACTTAATTATTCACTGGCTATTCCAGAAACCTGATTGGCTGAGCCGCGTTCAAAACCGATGCTTAACCCATGAGATACGCACACCTATGAAGGCAGAGGTCTTATCCACTACACCACCCAACCACTGCAGCTCTGTTGGGCTACAAGATCCAGTATTTAAACTCCTACGTAGCGCACTATGTAGGGAGCAGGGAGCCAGACTGGCAGACGACTCGTGGTGGAGATTCGGTGACCAAAAAGTACAAATAAACTAAATATTTACATGAAACAGTGCTGTGTTATCCTATGTTCACTGCTATATGAAAGGGTTTTAAAACTCATATAGTGTCTGCAGTATTCACAGTGTGTCACGATTGGCCCCTCCCAGTCCTGTCCATGTGCTTTGTGCTTTGAATCTTCCATGTGCGTTTGTTTTGGTCCAGCCCCCTTGTTTGTTGACTCCGCCCCTGATTGTTTTCACCTGTCCCTCGCTATCTCTGTTTTATAAGCCCTGTGTTTGCCCCTCGTCTTGACTGGTCTTTGTTTGATTTGTCCGCTTGGTTTGCTTTGTTTAATGTGTTTGATCGTGCTGTTCGTTTGACGTCTTGTTTGAACCTGTTAATTGTTTGTCACCATGTCTAACTCTCGTTCTATCCGTGTTGACTCTATGACCCTGGACCGTTTTGACCGTGACCCTGGATCTGCCCATGATAAAAGTCGCTTATCTCAGCACGTGCGTCCGCCTCCTCGCTCCCTGTTACACAGTGACGGGTGACCGAACGTTCTTCTCTTCATTCAGTTGCTTAGCAACAGTACCGTAGTCTAGTTTATTTTGATTATTATTAACGATAACTTAAATCATGTGTTTTATCACGCTTTATGTTGGCCGCTGTTTTTTATGTTGGCCGTCACTGTAATTTTATCACAGCGGGGGGGGGGGGGGGCTGTACTCCTCTTCACATTGTGTCCCCCTGACGTGGTAGTCCATCAGGTACTGTTTGTAAACAAAGGCCCTCATGATTACCAGAAAGCCTAAATGTTGTTTAGTTTGGGGCTTTAAACAGTTTACGGTTTGCTTGCTGAAGATAACGAGTCTTCCCAAAGCCGTCTCTGGATTCGGGAGCTGAGGCGCCCCCTGCTGTTCCCACTGCCTTTATTATCTTCAGGGTGTGTATTAAGAGAAAGCTGACTAAATGGAAATATACATATTAAACAAAAGTGAGTCTTACCTTTTAGATAAAAAAAAAAAAAAGGAAATATTTATACGGTGGCGTGGTGGGTACTGCTGCCTCCCAGCGAGGAGGGCCTGGGTTCGATTCCCCTGCCGGGTGACTGGGGTCCTCTCTGTGTGGAGTTTGCGTGTCAGGCCAATTGGATATGGGTATCTGTCTGCCCTGCGATGGACTCGTGACCTGTCCAGGGTGTATCCTGCCTTCAGCCCAATAACTGCTGGGATAGGCTCCAGCACCCCCCGTGACCCTGACGGAGAAGCGGCTTAGAAAATGGATGGATGGATATAAACGGATGGAGATATTTCTATGACTCCAGCCATGCTTGTGTTACTGCTGGTGTGGGTTCCCTCGCACTCAGAGATGCAGGAAAATGCTGCTTGAGCGCTAATCGTGCCCCTTTGTCGGGTATCTGAATTATTAATTCTGTACAACACGTTAAAATTCCAACCTTTAACTTGATGTTTCAGTGTTTTTATAGCTAAAGAGACAACTTGTTCTGCTTACTGCGATTTCCACTTTTCAGAAGCACTTTGTGTAGCTTTATACGTCTCGCTGCTGTCGGAACAAAACCTTGCATCTTCATTTTTGTCAATTTTCAGTTTTTGACATAAGAAAACGCCTTACCCTTGTTTTGCTTTTTCAGTCCAGCCCCCTTGTTTCGTGACTCTGTCCCTGATTGTTTCCACCTGTGTTCCCACCTGTTCCTCGTTTACCCTCGTGTGTATAAGCCCTGTGTTTACCTTGGTCTGTGTTGGACTTTGTTGTTTACTGCTCTGTTTGCATGGTGTTTAGATGTTTGGATCTCATTTGCTGTTTGTTGGACGTACTGTTTGATTGTGTTTGACCTGCTGTTTCATTCTTGTTTGAGGTTCTGTCGTGTCCGTCCCGCAAAATCTCCATGTTGGTTGTATGACCCTGCACTGTTCCGACCCTGACCCTGGAAATAAATCTCGCTCGACTCAGCGCATGCGTGCACCTCCTTGCTCCATGTCGTGGTTGGTTAGTGTAGTGGTTAACACCTCTGCCTTCTACGCTGTAGACAAGGGTTTAACCCCTCACCTGGGTAAGTGCCCTACACTATACCAATAAGAGTCCTTGGGCAAGACTCCTAACACCACCTTCACCTCCCTGTGTAAAATTATCAAACTGTAAGTCGCTCTGGATAAGAGCGTCAGCCGAATGCAGTAAATGTACATTTCATTATAAATGGACGGAAAGAAACGGCTTAAAATGACAGAATGAAAATTCTGGTTCCATTGACTTACATTAAAAGTAGAGTAGGTTTTTTCCTTCTCCTGCAAATTTACCATTTTGGAGATATGAGCTTTTGCTCCAACAGCAGGAATATGTAAATGTGTAAACTTAGTAAGTTTTTTGTTTATCTTGAACATAACGAGGCAAAATAAATGTCCAGTCAGGATTGTTTTACTCTTGTGGGATCAACATGAAAAAAAATGAATTTTGTATATATATATATATATATATAAAACATAAGTTTTGCCCAGGCCACATTTTATGTTTGTGTTTTTCCCCAACATGATTAAATTCAGCACATAAGCAGTAATTGTATAATACAGTGTGCAGAAGTGCCTCTGTTGAGGATGTTCACTTATTTACCCTCAGAAAATCAACAACAACATGGAATTTGAACAGGGGCGCCATATATATATATATATATATATATATATATATATATATATATATAAATGTCAAAGCTTTAAATGTTCATGTTTACAGTGTAGTATTGTTTAGCTATGCCCTACTATATTCTAGAAAACCCCTTAGGGACGCTAACAGAGATGCGCATACATACATACAACATAGAGGCATTGCTTTGACTTTTATGGTCTGAAAGGCATGTAGACAGTGTTTACACACCGCATCAATCCCTTTTATTAATAAAAAAGGGCAGAGATTTGTTTATCCATGCTGCGGGTCTCACTCATTCACCTGCTTATTCTATTCAACTCCCAACGCATCACTCACTTATCACCGACCCGTAACATATGTGTGTGTAAAACATATTAACATGCTACATATATATGGCGCTAGGCTCAAAGCGAGACCCCACTGTTCCATCATTCAAACTCTCGGGACAGAATCCAAACAATTTCTTTCGTTAATGCTTGAATGCTTATCGTATTACGTGCACGCGCTCCATGCAGCCATGCCTTTAATTAGATTATTTCTACTCATAAAGGCTACTACAACAAGCATCATGTCAGCATTAAAACGCCGGATCATTACAGTCGGAGCCGGAGTGGCCAGCCTGCGCCAGCGCGGCACAATCTGAATCCAGAGAGCAAATCACTATCGCTATGGAAACAGCTATTATTGATCTGTTTCTTCAGACGGGCAATAAAAGCCCACCGATGATATTCATATTCATATTTGCTTGTTTAAAGTCACAAAAGTCTATGACGTTTCAGCTTTAACAGGTCACATTCTTCACATATCAAAATAAATGCAACAGCAGCGCTAAAAATCACGTTACTACAGGAGAAAATTGGACCAATTGGCAGAAATAGCTGCTTTTTGGTCCGGGAGTGAAGTCTTCACAGCCTTTAATCCATGAGTTTTATCTAATACTGCATCCTGAACGTTTCACAGCAAAATCACTGAACGTGCTGTTTTATTGGCCTGCTTACAAGTCTACATCAGTTATATTTACACCAAGCAAAGAGTTACAGTGTCAAATAAAACGTCTCCACTGTGGCTGAATTTCTTCATCAGTTAAGGCAACTATAGCTCATTAAAGACAGTGTACAGAAAAGGTCCCGTTAGACTTTTGACCCCTTCATTAAAGCATTGTTGATTAAAAGTTTTCACACACTAGAGTGTAAAACAACAGCCATATTAACAATAACGAGGATCCCTGAAGAAAAAAGATTCAGCGATAAAACAAGACTATCTGTCTCGCCTGCTACCAATTCATGGACGCTTCAGGACTACAATTCCCAAGATCCATTGCAGGATTGCATGAACCATGACACAAGACCATCGACCTATCAGAGATCCAGATCACCTGAGAACTGATTCCTCACAGCTGTGTGGTGCGGTCATGTGACAGACCTGTGTGAGGTATTGTTTTCTTCCTGCCCGTTATTTCTCTCGACCCTGTTTTTGGACTTTCCCTTTCGGTACCTAAGCCTGGTTTGTTGCTACTTTGGTTTTCTGACTCTCTGCCTGTTTTGTGGGTTTTGCCTTGCCTTGCCCTTTCTTGTTATGTTTGCCTTGGTAACTGTATGGATTATCCTGGACCTGACCAATGCCTGTTCTTTGACACCTCTCGGCCTGTCCCCAAGTAAAACTTACCTCACCTTAGTTTTTGAACCGCGAGCGTCTGCTTTCTGATCGCACGTCACAGGATCGCAGGGAAGTTCTGGGTTCTATCATTTGTGGGTCTTTGACATTTTTAACATCTTATAAGAATTTATGAGGCACATTTTAGAATGGCTTAAATCATCTATAACAAACACTACTAGTACTTGGTTTCACTGGGAAGTCCAGCAGGGTTCAGTTTTAGGGCCTTTGTTTTTCTCTTTGTGCCTTATAAATTTTCATAGCTATGTTCATTATATGCAATTATACATCTGCATTCCAAATTTCTCAGTGCATGTCACAAAATGCCCCACACCTAAATCAAGAAAAAAAAAACTGGTGCTAAAATTCAGAGGAGTTCGACTTTTTCTATAAAGAAAAGCCTCACACTTGTTTTGAAAGAGCTGCACCGGCTGCCTAATCATTAAGGATGGATTTTAAAGCTCTGCTGCTGGTTTTTAAAGCTCTAAATCACCTTAAAGCTCCTGAATGTCTGTCTGTTTATGATCTTAGATCTGCAGATTCTGACCTTCTACAGTTTATTAGACAGTCGAGCTCAGAGCTCACTTTTAGCATCTCTTTAACTATTTTCATTAGCTTTCTATTAAACTTCTGCCTGTCTTATTGTATTTAACTATTCAATTTGATTTATTTTTTAATGTTCTGCTGTAACTGAACACCAACTATAATAAGGCAAGTCAAGGCAAGGCAAGTTCATTTGTATAGCACTTTTCACACACCATTCAATGCGCTTCACACAAACTCAGAAAAACAAGAGGATTAATTAATATTGATTAAAAAGCTCATGATGCCCTGAGATCAGGCGCCTGAACGACAATAAAACAGAAAATAAAGTAACAGTGTAAAAGAATGAAAAATCGTGCTAAGTGTTAAACAAAGGCACCAAAAATGAAGAACGTAATTAAACTGGACTTGTTCCAGCAGTTGGCAGCATTACGACTGAATGCTGATTCTGGGCACTACTAACTGACCAGTCCCCAGTGAGCTGAGAGGCATAAACTAATAAAAGAGCGCTCTAAAAATGCTCTATAAATAAATGATTATCATAAAAATGATTATTAATAAAATATAATACATTAGTTTTTGAGTTTCTCTGCAAGCAAGTTGCTTTTTTGTGCATTATTTAAAGGGAAGAAACACAAGCACACATTTTGGCAGTCAAAACTTGTTTTCAGACATGTAGTGTTTATTATATTATTTAATATGTGAATATCATTTAAGATTTTCTCATATCAGTAAATACTAAAAATGCATTAAAAGCCTGCACATTTAAAAGGTTAAATTGTAAGCAAGTCTTGTCCATAATAATGCATCCTCAAAACTTGTCTTTAGTAATGCATCCTCAGAAATGTGTCTTTAACAAGGCATCCCCATAAACCTGTCCATAATAATGCGTCCTCAAAATCTGTCCTTAATAACGCGGCCTCAGAAATGTGTCTTTAACAAGGCATCCTCAAAACCTGTCCTCAATAATGCGTCCTCAAAACCTGCCCTTTATAACGCATCCTCAGAAATGCATCTTTAACAAGGCATCCGCAAAAACCGTCCTCAATAATTCGTCCTCAAAACCTGTCCTTAATAATGCGTCCTCAAAAAACGTCCTCAATAATGCGTCTGCAGAAATGCATTTTTAACAAGGCATCCTCAAAACCTGTCCTCAATAATGTATCCGCAGAAATGCATCTTTAAACAAGGCATCCTCAAAAACCGTCCTCAATAACGCATCCTCAGAAATTAATCTTTAACAAGGCATATTCAAAAGCCATTCTTAATAATGTGTCCTCAAAACCTGTCCTTAATAATGCATCCTCAAAAACCATCATCAATATTGCGTCCTCAAAAAAAGTCCTCAATAATGCATCCTCAGAAATGCGTTCTCAGAAATTAGTCTTTAACAAGGCATCCTCAAAAACTGTCCTCAGTAATGCGTCCTCAAAAACCATCCTCAAAAACGCGTCCTCAGAAATGCATCTTTAACAAGGCATCCTCAAAAAACGTCCTCAATAATGCGTCCTCAAAACCTGTCCTCAATAATGCATCCTCAGAAATGCATCTTTAACAAGGCATCCGCAAAAACCGTCCTCAATAATTCGTCCTCAAAACCTGTCCTTAATAATGCGTCCTCAAAAAACGTCCTCAATAATGCGTCTGCAGAAATGCGTCTTTAACAAGGCATCCTCAAAAGCCATTCTTAATAATGTGTCCTCAAAACCTGTCCTCAATAATGTATCCGCAGAAATGCGTCTTTAACAAGGCATCCTCAAAAGCCATTCTTAATAATGTGTCCTCAAAACCTGTCCTCAATAATGTATCCGCAGAAATGCGTCTTTAACAAGGCATCCTCAAAAACCGTCCTCAATAACGCATCCTCAGAAATTAGTCTTTAACAAGGCATCCTCAAAAGCCATTCTTAATAATGTGTCCTCAAAACCTGTCCTTAATAATGCATCCTCAAAAACCATCATCAATAATACATCCTCAAAAAACGTCCTCAAAAACGTGTCCTCAGAAATGCATCTTGAACAAGGCATCCTCAAAAACCATCCTCAATAATGCGTCCCCAGAAATTAGTCTTTAACAAGGCATCCTCAAAAACCATCCTCAATATTGCGTCCTCAAAAAAAGTCCTCAATAATGCATCCTCAGAAACGCATCTTTAACAAGGCATATTCAAAAGCCATTCTTAATAATGTGTCCTCAAAACCTGTCCTTAATAATGAATCCTCAAAAACCATCATCAATAATGCATCCTCAGAAATTAGTCTTTAACAAGGCATCCCCAAAAGCCATCCTTAATAATGCGTCCTCAAAACCTGTCCTTAATAATGCATCCTCAAAAACCATCCTCAATATTGCGTCCTCAAAAAAAGTCCTCAATAATGCATCCTCAGAAATGCGTCCTCAGAAATGCATCTTTAACAAGGCATCCTCAAAAAACATCCTCAATAATGCGTCCTCAAAAAACATCCTCAATAATGCGTCCTCAAAAAACGTCCTCAAAAATGCATCCTCAGAAACGCATCTTGAACAAGGCATCCTCAAAATCCGTCCTCAATAATGCATACATTTTTTATCAGATTCCACCGGGAACCTTCAGAGAGCTTCTTACAATGTCAAGGTTATTTAATCTCTTCATCTCCAAACTTATTATGGCCTATTATTCAATAATAACACTGCAATATAACATTTTGTCCATAACTCACAGTGCAACCATTGAAAGTCTTGGATGACTTGTAAGTTCTGTAGAAGGTGCTTTATCTTCAGAGCTTTGATTCATTAACTGTTGACAGGGTTGGCCATAAATGGCCTGTTGGCAGCCGAGGGACTGGCAGTTAAAGCACAATACAAGGCAGTAAAGTGATGCGGTAATGTTCGGTTTGGCCTAATTGAACATCGTCCTGTCAATTAAGCAGCCAGTCTCTACTGCTGCTAATGGAAGCCTTCTCCAGCACTCGCCAATTACACACTTCACAAAGTCTCTGCCACAAGAGCAGCCCCTGTACAGCAGGAGCTTTCAAAGACTTCCACATCTCCAGCTCACTGCTGCATGACTGCAGCTCCATATGCAAGCCTGAACATAGCATTGAAAACATCCAGCAGATCTAAAAACAATCAGGACGGTATTTTATTGTTAAAAAAATCAGGAGTATCAATAATATCACCCTCAAAAATGGACCGCCTCAGCTTAGACCTCCTGTCTCTGCTAGTTTTAGCTTATTCGCTTCTTAACGTTACTTGATTTCATGAAAATCTTAAATTAATTCACATATTAAATGACGTACAATAACAATGATAAACAACACATTTTCTGAAAGTTGACTTCCAACATGCGCACTCGTGATTCTTCCCTTTAAATGATGCACACAAAAGCTGCATGCTAACAGCACCCCCTGCTGGAGAAACCGACAACTTAAATGCATAAACATGTTAGTTTGAGGAGGAAACATTCCGACCAGAGAAATATCGTTTCAGTGCTTTTGGTTCCAGCTAACGTCTGCCACAGTAATAGCCTAGATACAGCACATCTCAGCTGTCTCCGTCATGTCTTTACTAACATATCCCTAACGAACACCCTCAAAAACCTCAACAACCTGTCCAACATGTGTCCTCATAAGCCAGGGCTTAACAAGGGATCCTTAACCACGAGTGCTGAATGGTGCATCCTTAAAAATGTGCCTTCAATTGCACATCCTTAATAACTCGTCCTCAAAAACCCATCCTTAATAACACGTCCTCAAAAACCCATCCTTAATAACTCCTCCTCAAAAACCCATCCTTAATAACGCGTCCTCAAAAACCCATCCTTAATAACTCGTCCTCAAATACCCATCCTTAATAACGCGACCTCAAAAACCCATCCTTAATAACGCGTCCTCAAATACCCATCCTTAATAACGCGTCCTCAAAAACCCATCCTTAATAACTCGTCCTCAAATACCCATCCTTAATAACGCGACCTCAAAAACCCATCCTTAATAACGCGTCCTCAAAAACCCGTCCTTAATAACGCGTCCTCAAAAACCCGTCCTTAATAACGCGTCCTCAAAAACCCATCCTTAATAACGCGTCCTCAAAAACCCATCCTTAATAACGCGTCCTCAAAATCCCGTCCTTAATAACGCGTCCTCAAAAACCCGTCCTTAATAACGCGTCCTCAAAAACCCGTCCTTAATAACGCGTCCTCAAAAACCCATCCTTAATAACTCGTCCTCAAAAACCCGTCCTTAATAACTCGTCCTCAAAAACCCGTCCTTAATAACTCGTCCTCAAAATCCCGTCCTTAATAACTCGTCCTCAAAAACCCGTCCTTAATAACTCGTCCTCAAAAACCCGTCCTTAATAACTCGTCCTCAAATACCCATCCTTAATAACGCGACCTCAAAAACCCATCCTTAATAACGCGTCCTCAAATACCCATCCTTAATAACGCGACCTCAAAAACCCATCCTTAATAACGCGACCTCAAAAACCCGTCCTTAATAACTCGTCCTCAAATACCCATCCTTAATAACGCGACCTCAAAAACCCATCCTTAATAACGCGTCCTCAAAAACCCGTCCTTAATAACGCGTCCTCAAAAACCCGTCCTTAATAACGCGTCCTCAAAAACCCATCCTTAATAACGCGTCCTCAAAAACCCATCCTTAATAACGCGTCCTCAAAATCCCGTCCTTAATAACTCGTCCTCAAAATCCCGTCCTTAATAACTCGTCCTCAAAAACCCGTCCTTAATAACTCGTCCTCAAAAACCCGTCCTTAATAACTCGTCCTCAAAATCCCGTCCTTAATAACTCGTCCTCAAAAACCCGTCCTTAATAACTCGTCCTCAAAAACCCGTCCTTAATAACTCGTCCTCAAATACCCATCCTTAATAACGCGACCTCAAAAACCCATCCTTAATAACGCGTCCTCAAATACCCATCCTTAATAACGCGACCTCAAAAACCCATCCTTAATAACGCGACCTCAAAAACCCGTCCTTAATAACTCGTCCTCAAATACCCATCCTTAATAACGCGACCTCAAAAACCCGTCCTTAATAACGCGTCCTCAAAAACCCGTCCTTAATAACGCGTCCTCAAAAACCCGTCCTTAATAACGCGTCCTCAAAAACCCATCCTTAATAACTCGTCCTCAAAAACCCGTCCTTAATAACTCGTCCTCAAAAACCCGTCCTTAATAACTCGTCCTCAAAATCCCGTCCTTAATAACTCGTCCTCAAAAACCCGTCCTTAATAACTCATCCTCAAAAACCCGTCCTTAATAACTCGTCCTCAAATACCCATCCTTAATAACGCGACCTCAAAAACCCATCCTTAATAACGCGTCCTCAAATACCCATCCTTAATAACGCGACCTCAAAAACCCATCCTTAATAACGCGACCTCAAAAACCCGTCCTTAATAACTCGTCCTCAAATACCCATCCTTAATAACGCGACCTCAAAAACCCATCCTTAATAACGCGTCCTCAAAAACCCGTCCTTAATAACGCGTCCTCAAAAACCCGTCCTTAATAACGCGTCCTCAAAAACCCATCCTTAATAACGCGTCCTCAAAAACCCATCCTTAATAACGCGTCCTCAAAATCCCGTCCTTAATAACGCGTCCTCAAAAACCCGTCCTTAATAACGCGTCCTCAAAAACCCG
>NC_051239.1:1169787-1282287 GCF_015220715.1 Pygocentrus nattereri | reverse complement strand
TGAGTGTGGAAGCTGTTTTGGAGCCCATCTCTGGTCCTCCTGAAATCGGTGGTCTTGGGTTTCATTTTCAGTGAGCTCTGGCGCTGCTGCAGGTGTGGAAGCTGAACGGCCAGTAGTGCTGGCGTAGTCTAAAGGCCTGTCACTGCACCGCTGAGTCAGAATCACGATGATCTCCATGGACAATCCAAACCTCAACAGACTCACTCTGATCTCACTGCACCTTCAGTCTAGTCAACCTATACCTGAACCCATAGATCTTGTACACCTTTCATTCATATATATTCATACATATATCACCGCGTATCATGTACATATCATAGTTTTTATTTCATAGCTGTATTACTGTATACAAACTGTACACTGGAAGCAGTGCAATACTGGAGAACACTGATGTATATATTGTATATATGGGTACATATTTAGAGTCTAATATCGCTACTGTCGGAGGAAAACCTCATATCTGCAGAATGGTGACTTTACAGGAGAAGGAAAAAACCTACTTTACTTTTAATGGAAGTCAATGGAACCGGAATTTTTTCCAAGTCATTTCGGGCCGTTTCTTTCAGTCCATTCACCATGAAATTGACACACAATGTAAAGAGCAACAGGCTTTTTCAAATTATGTCAAAAACTGAAAAACGACAAAAATGGAGATACAAGGTTTTGTTCTGACATTTGATTTGGTGGTCCTGTATAATAAATACCAATAATAAATCACAATGAAAACGGATGACGCTGCCGACCGTTCTGCAGACCTGACCACAGAAAAGTGACCTGTGGAGCTGCACGGCTGATCCACAGTTCTGCTGGAGTTCTTGTATGTGAAAGCAACAAAACCGATAATGAGCCCCTCCACCAAACGAGCCCGGAATCAGTCCTGGGTGCGGATGCTGGGGCTTGGGACAGGTGTGAAAACACCAAGACAAACATTCGCTGTGAAACAGGAACACTGCTGTGGGTTCCTGCAGAAAACAACACTGGCAGTGGCACAAAACGAGTTTTCAGGTGTGACTTTTCTCTAAGAGTGATATTTAAATGCGCTACTAGTGCAGAGCTCGGCTTTTTTAAACTCCTCACCGTGACTGGTGGAGAAAGCACGGCGGAAAAAACGGCCTCTCGTCAAGAGAGAAAAAATATCGATTATAAATCTAATATTACTCCTGTCGAGCTTGTCGTGAGCTTAACTTTGGTTTATTTACCTTATTTCTATTCATTCTAAGTCATTTTATTGAGTAAACTGATCTCACTATAGCTTTATTTTTATTAACTCAATAAAATGAGTAAAAATGTCTATAAATAAGGTAAATAATCTCATAATAAGTGCACAAACATCTCAAAATGGGAAATATCAGACACACTCGCCGGCCACTTTAATAGGTACCCCTTGCTAGTAAAAGGCTGGACCCCCTTTTTCCTTCAGAACTGCCTTAATTCTTCGTGTCAGATTTTCAACAAGGTGTTGGAAAAGTTCCTCAGAGATTCTGGTTGGTTATTTGAGTTCCTGTTGTCTTTCTATCATCTGGAACCAGTCTGCCCATTCTCCTCTGACCTCTCACATCAACAAGGCATTTTCGTCCACACAACTGACCGCTCACTGGATATTTCCAACGTTCAAAGCCCCTTAAATCCCCTTTCTTCCCCGTTCTGATGCTCGGTCTGCACGTCAGCAGGTTGTCTTGACCACCTCTACAGGCCTAAATGCAGTGAGTTGCAGCCGTGTGATCGGCTGATCAGCTAATCGTGTTATTGGTGTGCCTAATAAAGTGGCCGGTGAGCGTATATTGACTAGATTTAAGATCATTTCACTTGACAGAAAGGAAAAGAAAGAGAGAGAGGGAGAGACAGAAAAAGAGAGAGAAACAACAAGAGTGAAGAAAAGAGAGAGAGGACGTGAGAGAAAAAGATAAAAAAGAAGAGATGGGGAGAATGACAAGCAAAACAGGGGAAGAACAGAAGAAAGAGGGAGAGAAAGGAGAGAAGGAGAGAGGGAGGAGGGAGTGAGAGGGAGAGAAAGGAGAGAGGGAGGAGGGACCGAGACAGAGAAGGAGAGAAGGAGAGAGGGAGAGAAAGTCAGGATGGTAATTAATGTAATTGTTGTTCATATGTAATTAACTGTGTAATTACTGTGTAATTACAGCATCACTCTGAGACAGTTATGTAATGAACTGAGTGTGTACACTGACTGACCGTGGGGGTTAAAGGTCGTTGTGAATGTAAACGAGAGCACACAAAGCCTTAATTATCCAAACAGTGCAGCAATAAACAAACACGTTGTGTGTGCTGCTGTTTCTCTGGTGTAATGATGAGCAGCCATGACTTACACACACACACACACACACACACACACACACACATTCACACACACACACACACACACACACATTCACACAGACACACACACACACACACACACACGCACACACATTCACACAGACACACACACACACACACACACACACAGACACACACACACACACACACATTCACACACACATTCACACAGACACACACACACACACACACACACACACACACATGGATGTGAATGATCTCTCGCACTAAGTACAGACGCTGAGTTTATATAGAACTTTCTTCCATTATATTACAGATACGGTGTTTCCAATAAAGTGGCCAGTGAGTGGAACCACAAGGTGGGTGTTTCTAATAAAGTGGCCAGTGAGTGGAAGCACAAGGTCAGTGTTTCTAATTAAGTGGCAAGTGAGCGGAAACACAAGGTCAGTGTTTCTAATTAAGTGGCAAGTGAGCGGAAACACAAGGTCAGTGTTTCTAATAAAGTGGCCAGTGAGTGGAAGCACAAGGTCAGTGTTTCTAATAAAGTGGCCAGTGAGCGGAAACACAAGGTCAGTGTTTCTAATAAAGTGGCCAGTGAGTGGAAACACAAGGTTGGTGTTTCTAATAAAGTGGCCAGTGAGCGGAAACACAAGGTTGGTGTTTCTAATAAAGTGGCCAGTGAGTGGAAGCACAAGGTCAGTGTTTCTAATAAAGTGGCCAGTGAGTGGAAGCACAAGGTCAGTGTTTCTAATAAAGTGGCCAGTTAGTGGAAGCACAAGGTTGGTGTTTCTAATAAAGTGGCCAGTGAGCGGAAGCACAAGGTTGGTGTTTCTAATAAAGTGGCCAGTGAGCGGAAACACAAGGTGGGTGTTTCTAATAAATCCTCAGATGAATTTGCTTGATTTTTGGAACAAGCTTGGTCATTTAGATCTACTTGGTCAGCAGAAAATGTGCTAATTCGCTCCAAACACTGATTATATTAAGACTTCTGTTCAATTTTGCATTACACTGTTCCATTACATGCTTTCCCTTGTTCAGTCAGATGAAAGGGAAGAGAGATAGCGAGCTACAGAGGACGTGAGGGAATCCTTGTGAATTTCTGCAAATATGTGAGTTTGTGAATCATTCTAACATTTTCTGCCTCCAGTTAATTCTCCCTGAGAGGAGCTGAGGATGATTCACTGCTCTAAAGGTGATTTTTCTTGTGCTGTGGCTTCACTCTGTGGTGTACGAAAACAGCAGGTTCCATATGTGACCAGCATAGTTCTTGCACTTTCTCTCTTTTTTTTAACCTTCATTTCCAGCCTGACCCATGCGAACACCAATCGAGCTCCAGCGGTAGCAGACCCTGGCCGACCGTGTGCAGGGTTATTATTCACCCTGTCAGTCTAAATACTGTTTTACTCACACTAGAGACATCAGCGGGCTCGGCTAGTGGACATCTGGAGTTCAACCATCCATCTACTTCAAACTACTGCCAAAAAGATACCAGCTTTATTCTATAAAGCCCCCCGAGACGTCCCACTACATCTGTTACAGCGCAGCTTCCTTTCTGCACTGAATATATTCACATCGTCGGCCCTGGTGCAAGTTCTACTGTGTTATAAAATGCAGTTTCAATTACTAAAATAAAGCCCTAATTAACTGTAGGTCATGTGTGAGTGTGATTTTCCCCCAAACTGCTGAAACAAAGCTGGAAGAATATAATTGTGTAAGTCTAAGGGGCCTGAAAAACAACCCCAGCTCATTATCCCCCCTCCACCAAACTTTGCTGTTGGCACTGTGCATTCCAGTAGGTAGCGTTCTCCTGGCATCCACCAAACCCAGATTCATCATCAGACTGACAGATGAAGCTGATTCAT
The DNA here is from genome assembly GCF_015220715.1 of Pygocentrus nattereri. Lineage (NCBI taxonomy): Eukaryota > Metazoa > Chordata > Actinopteri > Characiformes > Serrasalmidae > Pygocentrus > Pygocentrus nattereri. The sequence goes on along the minus strand of NC_051239.1, from coordinate 1,278,133 downwards.
CACTCCAGAGAACACGTTTCCACTTCTCCAGAGTTCAGTGGCGGCGCTTCACACCCCTCCTTGGCATTGCACATAGTGATCTTAGGCTTGTGTGTGGCTGCTCAGCCATGGAAACCCATTTCATGAAGCTCTGCATGCAAAGTTCTTGTGCTGATGTTGCTTCCAGAGACAGTCCGGAACTTAATTTGGAACTTGTAGTGAGTGAAGCGCAGAGGATAGGTTGTTTTTATGCATTTTCAAGGGACTAGAAGATGCTTCCACTTCATAATAATAGCACTTACAGTTGTCTGGGGCAGACCTAGCAGTTCAGAAGTTTCATGAACTGACTCCACTGAGCTCTTCAGTACGACCCATTCTACAGAGAATGCCTGGCTATGTGTTTGATTTTGCACACCTGCTAGCAGAGGGTGTGGCTGGGACACCTGAACCCAGTAATTAGGAGGGGTGTCCACATACTTTAGGCCACATTCTCTATGTCTAACACAGTTGATCGGTGCTTTATTTTGCTCATAAATAGTGAGATGAATGATGAACATGGGGAACAAATGCTCCTTTGCTCTTAGCCCATTTCATATTTTCAGCAGATTTTCTTCTCCTTCCTGTGAGCCACAGTGATTCATTGTGGGAAATAAAACTAGAATGAAAGAGGGATAAAAAAAACGACAGAAACTTGTGCTAATGGACTCTTTATGAGTGTCTGAAATGACCCATGAAAGGAGCCTTATGTCATGTCGTAAAAGTTGTGTCATCTTCGGGGCGGATGCATATCTCTCCTTCTGGCCACGTGTCCGTTCAGCGCCGGGCGCTTCCGCTGGCCCAGTTACGCCGGCGTTTCACGGCTCAGAGGGACACGACTGCAGTCTCATGAATACGGCCGTCTGTGATGGATGGACTCAGCGATATAGTTAAGGCTGGTGGACTCTGCTTTGGGAGGGCAATTAAAGCCCTCTGATCCAGACCGGCATACGCGGGCCTGCTCCACTTCCACATAAAGGCTGGGAGAGATGGCAGAGCTAACCTCAAAACGTCAGCACTAACGCTACGATAACACTACAGTGGGCCCTTTCCTGCCAGGAGTAAATGACCACACAAGCCTGGCCGGCACTAATGAACCAATCTGCCCTGTCGAATCAAGCGCAGTGCCTTTCACAGCCCTGTGGGAAATCGCGGAACAGCGGGAAGAAGCCGAAGATAAAGGGAAAAGGGAGCAAAAAAAAGGTTGAAGGCGAATTCCAGTGGTTTTTAAAATTCCTGCATGAGTAAATGGTCACTTCGAGTGGTCTGATCAGACAGAAGACCCTTCACAGTGGAAACAAAAGTCCAGCTCTAAAAGCTCCTCACAGAAAGTTCCTACATGAACTGGTTCTGAATTCACTGCCTGATGACTGAGACATGAGAGTTTAGAGAACTTCAACTCCATTCATGGTGGAGGGAGACATGCAGGGCGCTGTGCGACAAAATAGTCCCCAAAGAAAACTCATTATTCCAGATTTTCCACTGTTTTCCATCATCAACATTCCGTATAAGCTCAGAAGACTCGTGTAGGTTCTCTGGTGGTTCTGGATGGTAAATAAAGTGTCTATATCTGTGTTGTAGTCATGGCGACGCCTGGTTCCCATCACCACCACTGTGAAGACGTTGGAACCTCTCTGATTACACCTCAACCATTGGATAAGCAGGAATTTTGAAAAATGGGCGGAATTGCCCTTTAGCACCAGGAATTTACATTTACCCCAAATGTAGTCGGTCACCACGTTTGGTGTCTGAAGCTGGCTTATTTAGTCTTAGGAGCCTCCTGGCTAATGTAGCTAAGAAATAGAAGCTGGACTAAAACTAGTTACTTTGGATCTTCCTCCTCAAAGAAGAAAAACAAGGAAAACTGGGAATTTCTGTTCGGAAAGCTGGGAAGGCGTCCTAGTTCAGGATCTGATCTCATATCAACAGGCCTGCTCACACCAGCAACAGCGATAAAGCACCATTTAACACCCTTTAAAAGAGATTATAGTGCAAAAAAAAGATTTTCCTTAAGTTCTTGAGGTTCTTGAGGTTGAAGATAATGGTTCTACCTAGAACCATGAACACTGAAGGAACCATTTGCATGCTTCAAAGGCTTTTTACATGGCAAAATGGTTCTTCACACTGATGGAGAACATGTGGTAGATGGTTCTACATAGTGCCAAAACGGGTTCTGCTAATGTTGCAAACGCAAGCTTAAAACGACAGAAGAGCCCTTTTTGGTGCTATAAAGAACCCCCTTTTCAATGAGATTCTATCTAGAACCATGTAAAGCACAATCTCCATCATGCAAATATTTCTTTGGGTGCTTATGGTTCTATTCAGACTCATTGTCTTTACTCAAGAACCTTGGAGGAACCATCTTTCAGGAACTAATGGTCGTTCTAATGGTCGTCTTTCAGCAGAGCACTGTTTTCAGACGGTAAATACGTTGGTGAATGTGTTGCGCTGGTGCGAGTGGATCAGACAAAGCAGTGCTGCTGGAGGTTTTAAGCGCTGTGTCCACTCACTGTCCACTCTATTAGACACTCCTACCTCTAGTCCTTCATCAGTGGTCACAGGTCACTCTTGGCTGGACGTTTTTGGTTGGTGGACGATTCTCAGTCCAGTAGCGACACTGAGGTGTTTAAAAACTCCAGCAGCACTGCTGTGTCTGATCCACTCAGACAAGCACAACCCACTCTAACACACCACCACCACCAGAACAGGGTAACAGAGTATCAGAGAAACAGATGGAACCACATAATCAAGTCTATTAAAGACGACCTGACGTGCTCAGCTTACTTGTACTTAGCACAGACTCCACGCTGGTCTAAGCTGGTTCATGCTGGTCTGGTGTTGGTTTAAATGGTCATGCTGGTTGACCAGCATGCTGGCATCCAGTACACAACATGAAATCGCTGCTGTCGGAAGAAAACCTCGTATCTCTATTCCGGTCATTTTCCAGTTTCTGACATCCTTTGAAAAAGCATGTCCCCCTTTACAGTGTGTGTAAATTTCATGGAATAACGGACCTTAAATGACTTGGAAAGACGTCTGGTTCCATTGACCTCCACTAAAAGTAAATGAGGTGTTTTCCATTGCCTACAAAGCTATGATTTCAGAGATGCAAGGTTGTTGATACGCTGGCTTTGCTGGTGACCAGCCGTGTGGGCTATGCTGGCTTTTCTAGAAGGGATCTTCAGACACTAAGCAGGTGATACAGATTGACTCATTCCGTGTTAAAAGGGGGAAAATCACAGCATTTTTGCCCAACGGTTCCTTTCATTCCGGTGCTCTCAAACAGAGTTCTCGTACTCATTATGCGCTTTCACATTTCTCTGTTTTTTTGACTAGCACAGCAGACTAACAGAGCAGAAAGGCCGGACTAAACTCCCCTTTGTGTAATTACACCTCTCGCCGGCTCTTTCTTTATTCCTCCCCTCCGTGCGTTTTCCAGCTTCAGCAATTATTCGGGATAAAAACCCCGTAACGAATTGCGCAAAACTTTCAACAAGCGGCTCCCACTCAAAAGTCGACCCTCAGAGATAGGGAAGAAAACTGCTGTTACGCAACAAAATCAGCAGGAAGCGAGGATCTGGCAACCCTGTGGCACCCCGCCTCGCTCTGGGCTGCACGTTAAGGCTTTGTCATTCTGAGGGTGTTCTGTCAGAGCGGAATAAAAATGAATGCTGTGTGTTTTCTGCACTGTCTGCGGCTCCGGCACTGAGGGGGAGTCGATCATTTTGCTAAGCCTGGCTGTCTGTAATGATCTCGCTCAGTGAATTAAGCATCAGCCTCACCCGATGCTGCGGCTACAAAAGCCTCGGATGTTTATTTTCCGATCGAATAAATCACTCATTCCTTCACGCTGTGCTTACAGACCGTCTAAAAGTAAGAACGCGCCCCACACAGCCAGCGCGCTGTGGATTCAACCAATAATCAGCATTCACTGGCCACTTTATCAGAAACACCCACCTTGTGCTTCCACTCACTGGCCACTTTATCAGAAACACACACCTTGTGCTTCCACTAACTGGCCACTTTATCAGAAACACCCACCTTGTGCTTCCACTAACTGACCATTTTATTAGAAACACCCACCTTGTGTTTCCACTAACTGGCCACTTTATTGGAAACACCTACTTTGTGCTTCCACTAACTGGCCACTTTATTAGAAACACCCACCTTGTGCTTCCACTAACTGGCCACTTTATTAGAAACACCCACCTTGTGCTTCCACTAACTGGCCACTTTATTAGAAACACCCACCTTGTGTTTCCACTAACTGGCCACTTTATTGGAAACACCCACTTTGTGCTTCCACTCTCTGGCCACTTTATTAGAAACACCCTGTGCTTCCACTAACTGGCCATTTTATTAGAAACACCTTGTGCTTCCATTTATTGGCCACTTCATTAGAAACACCCACTTTGTACTCCCAATCACTGGGAATTTTATTGGAAACACCTACTTCACACTCCCAATAACTGGCCACTTTATTAGAAATACTGACCCTATATTTCCACTAACTGGCCACTATATTAGAAACACCTTGTGCTTCCACTAACTTGCCATTTTCTTGTGCTTCCACTCACGGGTCACTTTATTAGAAACACCTTGATGTTCCACACACTGGCCACCTTATTATGAATCTTTATTATGTATAATCATAATGTATTATACACTGTGTAGGTGTACAGTTACAGACTCCATCTGTTGCTCCACTCCATTTATCTTTGCTCAGTTACTTACTACAGGACCACTGTTGATTGGACCAGCGCCCAAAAATATCCAGACAGGAGCAGCTGTGTGGTCAGAAACCGAGCACTGATGGAGGATTAGCAGATTGCTAACACAAACAGTACATCAGAAAGGTGGATGTGAAGGGAGGGGTTTCCAATAAATTGTCCGGGGAGTCAGAGTTCAGCCCAAGCGAATTCAGAAGGTTAAGTCGATCAAAAAGGAAACTCTACTGGATGGCAACTGCAGTGAAGACGGAATTAAAAATAATAATTTAATAACCGATAAAGTGCTTACCAGAAGTGATGGAGGCCAGGCGGAAGGCATCGGAGTGACGGACAGGAGGCAGAGGCTCATATGGAGTCGCTTCGTAGAAATCTTCGCCTGAAAATGGAGAGGAGACTCAACGTAAACACCCCTGGTTATTAAACATCACCCGTCAGAATGTGACACAGTGAGCACTGGACGATATTACAGTATAGCAGACTGGTAGGTGTAGGTGACTCGTGAGATTGTGTGACAGACCCCCGTCGGACCGCCTGTATCACAGCGAGCCTCAAATACGAGCCAAATCAGGCCAAAGACTGAGGAGCCTCTCAAATTCACAACACCTTTCTGTTTCAGCGCAGCAAGGAATGCAGTAAACCCACAGAGACGACTTCTCAAACCACCGGTTTTTATTAATTTTCTTCATAATTTAGTCGTTAAGATGTAATCAGAGCGGTTTTCTTACCAAGACAGAACCGTCCCCAGTGGTGCTGATAGGAACCAGACGTCCCTCTAAAAGCTCCTCACAGAAAGTTCCTACATGAACTGGTTCTGAATTCACTGCCTGATGACTGAGACGCTGTTTTATGAGAGTTTAGAGAACTTCAACTCCATTCATGGTGGAGGGAGACGTGCAGGGCGCTGTGCGGCAAAATAGTCCCCAAAGAAAACTCATTATTCCAGATTTTCCACTGTTTTCCATCATCAGCCTTCCATATAAGCTCAGAAGACTCGTGTAGGTTCTCTGGTGGTTCTGGATGGTAAATAAAGTGTCTATATCTGTGTTGTCGTCATGGCGATGACTGGTTCCCATCACCCCCACTGTAAAGTCGATAAGTCGAACTTCAGTCACCAACTTCACCAACTTCACCACCTCCTCCTCCAAGCACAGAAACGTCTTTTACAGCCTTTATTATTTAGTATTTTTTATTATGTCCGGCTTCTCTGGCTTTTTTATGCGCATTTTCATGCAATCAAATCCTCACAGCAATGTTTCAACAAGTAACCCCAGAAGAGCAGAGGACAAACACCCTATTAATACCCTTCAATTCGTATAATGTAGCAGTGTGACCCCTGCCCGCCCCACCAGTGGTGAGGTGAATGGGGCGTATGCGACTGAACGTTCTCACACTGTCACTACTGTATAAGCCGCCTGCCGCCACTCGGCCGCAGCAAATCCAGAAGTCTGTCTTTTTCAGGGCTGCCAACCTTCCCAGGCCCTGGGTTCGATTCCTGTGGATGCTGTGGGGTCCTGAGGGGGCTTCCCCTCCAGACCTGGTTGTCTGCTCTGGCCTTCTGCCTTCCTGGACCTCCATTACCACCGTCTGACCCCCCTCCTGTTATGGCAGAGCTCTGTTGCCTCTTCAGTAAGAGCAAAATCATAGATGAAGAGATGAAGAGTACAAATAAATAAATAAACCCTAAAAAACATGGACCCTTCAAACCCCCTCAATCCCATATCACCCACGATATAAACGAGGAGGCGGTCGCTGTTTAGAGCATGAACGGAAAAGCTTAACATGCCATTCATTTACATAGAAAGGCCACCTTTCAAGAAAAAGAGCCAATCAGGTTGTTGGTCACGCGGTGAGGGGGAAAGCCCCCCATCATTGTGGAGACCTGCGCAAATGTCTTTTAAAAAAAGGCCTGTTGTCCTTTACATTATGAGTGGATTTCATGATGAAAGGACCAAAAGAAATGACTCAAAATGACTTGGAAAAAAAAGTCTGTCATTTTGGATATTGAAGATTTTGTTCCAACAACAGTGGATTGAGTTTTTTATGTTTTATAAACGGTAATTTGACCTTCAGTTTCAAGTATTTTGGTTTTCCCTCATTCAATGGGGGCAGTCGTGCGCTGGAGGTCAGGGAACCAGCCTCGTGACCGGAAGGTTGCCGGTTCGATCCCCAGAGCCAACAGCACATGACTGAGGTGTCCTTGAACAAGACACCTAACCCCCAACTGCTCCCCGGGCACTGCGGATTGGGCTGCCCACCGCTCCGGGCAAGTGTGCTCACTGCCCCCTAGTGTGTGTTTCACTTCATGGATGGGTTAAATGCGGAGGTGAAATTTCCCTGTTGTGGGACTAATAATGGTCACTTAATCTTAAAGAGAGAAGACTCTGGAAATAACTGCCCTGCGGTGTTGCAAAGATGACCACTGAGTGAACAGACTTAGCTGTCAGGACTTTGATGTAACGTATTACATTTAGAGAGAAAAACCTTCACCAAACACACGACAGACGGCCCTAACTAGCGAGAACAGGCCTAAAACAGGTAAATAAAGACCCAAACACCCAACCCAAAGTTTGCTGCTCTGCTTTTTCTCGTTCACTTCCTTTCAAATTGACCTTTCACAACATTATGATCGACACACCTCTTAGCCAATCACAGCCCTCTCTAATCCATCCCTCCTCCATTAAGCACCTCCTCAAAACAAGCTTGCAGTGAGAATGTCGGCAGCAGTAAATCAGTAAATCAGTCAGAATTGTTAGGGTAAGAAACGGTGGAAAGGTGTGTGGAAACCCTGACTCACGCTGTCCTGATCATCCGGAGGTGGAGCTGTGTTTATATTTCAGTCCTAAAGCTGAAAAATGTTGTAGATTAAAACCAAACTGACAGCAGAAGATTCTAAGGCGTGGTCGCAACCCAATTTTCAAGAAAAGCCATTTTGTCCTTTCAACAGAAATCAAACCACTTTGGGAACCACAACACTTAATGACCCCTTTACCATCTTGGCTGTAAATCTGTCTCAGTGTGTGCTGATGTATTAATATATGCTAAAAAATATAAGATCAATGAAAACACAGACGGGCTCCGCTCTGCTTTCAGCTTCAGCTCAGCTACAGCTGCTTTTCTCGCATCTCCAGCAGGAAACTTTTACTTTAAACTTTCTACGTTTGACTTTTTACGAGGCTGAAGTCGCAAATTTTCCCGCTCCACCTTAAATGATGCCTGAGTAGCCAGAATGTAACTGCTGCACCATTTAAGGTGGAACGGAGCAATTCAAACAAGAAGTTGGCGAATGAGACACTTACGCCTCGTGACTTTTTATTGCTTGTCAGTTTCTCACGCAGGTTAAACGTATCAGGAAACCAGCTGGAGTGTCTATAAACTCTAATCAGTCCATTCATCTCCAGATTATCGACGTCCGTCTTAAATCTCTCTCTTTGCCGTTTCGTAGCTACTAGCTGGGCGAGACTGTTGTCTGTGTTGCTATGGTGACCAGCCGTCTGCGCTGATCTTCAGGGTTAAAGGGTGAATCAGCAGTTCTACATTAACTCCAGCGTTTAAGACCATTTACTGTTAAACTGTGTTGAAGGATCAGCAGAGCTTTATTTTACTGTAGAGGAGGATTATTTTATTATTACCTACTGATCTGATTCAGCTGTGGAGCTGTATGCAGCTGAGTTGCCGACGCCCAGCCAAAGTTAAGATAAACTTCATCTGGGTTACTGTATGTACATAATGTAATGTTCCTTAGGATCTTTATTCTTCATTTTATTCTCATAACATTTCTTTGCCTTTTGTTTTCTGAAACTTATTTTTAGGTTTTAATGAAAAACGTCAACGTCTGGACTCCACTGTGTTGCATTTCTACTGTTTATATTTCCAACATGCTGATCTGTGTGACTTTATTTGATCAGATCACCTGAAATCAACTCTTTCAGCTCTGAGTTTTTGTGCTGAATATTCGTACACATGAGCCACGCATCACGTTGTTCTGCTTCCAATCCAACGCTGTGGCCCTGCGTTCAGTGAACCATTGTCATGCTAATTGTCCTATAATTATCCAGCCTCCCTGTCAGGTAAGTGTTGTAAGTACGTGGCGGAGTGAGTCATCATTACATTTCTATTACCGCTCTCCATCATTCCCTTTCTTTATTAAACGTGAACTTCAGCCACCTTCAGCACCAAACGCCATTCATAACCATCGCGGCAGAGATCTCACTTCATGCGGGATTTTTTACGCTGAAAAAGTGCTGCACTGAATCTGTGTTGATTGAAATGTGAAAATAATTTACACATGAATAAAATACTTTATTGCCATAAGTAGAAGATAAAATACAGCGTAGATACTGAGATCCATCCCTAACTGATGAATCATCTTCATCAGTTAAGCCCTGGTCATCTCCTGACCCATGAGCTGTGTTGGAAGACAAAAATAAAGGTCCGTAAATGACGACTTCTCGAAGCACATTCATCTAATAGCACGTTAGGGAATCTAATAGTGGCTCTACTAATGCATCACTCCAAAGAACCCCTTTCTGGAACCTTTACTTTTAAACACATTTATCGCCCCCTACGCTTCCTGTAGTGTATTACAGTCTGTCAGAGCGACTGTGTGGATCATATGAACATTATAGAGCTTTTTAAATGAAACAGTAGAAGCCGTATCGCCCCCTACGCTTCCTGTAGTGTATTACAGTCTGTCAGAGCGACTGTGTGGATCATATGAACATTATAGAGCTTTTTAAATGAAACAGTAGAAGCCGTATCGCCCCCTACGCTTCCTGTAGTGTATTACAGTCTGTCAGAGCGACTGTGTGGATCATATGAACATTATAGAGCTTTTTAAATGAAACAGTAGAAGCCGTATCGCCCCCTACGCTTCCTGTAGTGTATTACAGTCTGTCAGAGCGACTGTGTGGATCATATGAACATTATAGAGCTTTTTAAATGAAACAGTAGAAGCCGTATCGCCCCCTACGCTTCCTGTAGTGTATTACAGTCTGTCAGAGCGACTGTGTGGATCATATGAACATTATAGAGCTTTTTAAATGAAACAGTAGAAGCCGTATCGCCCCCTACGCTTCCTGTAGTGTATTACAGTCTGTCAGAGCGACTGTGTGGATCATATGAACATTATAGAGCTTTTTAAATGAAACAGTAGAAGCCGTATCGCCCCCTACGCTTCCTGTAGTGTATTACAGTCTGTCAGAGCGACTTTGTGGATCATATGAACATTATAGAGCTTTTTAAATGAAACAGTAGAAGCCGTATCGCCCCCTACGCTTCCTGTAGTGTATTACAGTCTGTCAGAGCGACTGTGTGGATCATATGAACATTATAGATCTTTTTAAATGAAACAGTAGAAGCCGTATCGCCCCCTACGCTTCCTGTAGTGTATTACAGTCTGTCAGAGCGACTGTGTGGATCATATGAACGTTATAGATCTTTTTAAATGAAACAGTAGAAGCCGTATCGCCCCCTACGCTTCCTGTAGTGTATTACAGTCTGTCAGAGCAACTCTGTGGATCATATGAACATTATAGAGCTTTTTAAATGAAACAGTAGAAGCCGTATCGCCCCCTACGCTTCCTGTAGTGTATTACAGTCTGTCAGAGCGACTGTGTGGATCATATGAACATTATAGAGCTTTTTAAATGAAACAGTAGAAGCCGTATCGCCCCCTACGCTTCCTGTAGTGTATTACAGTCTGTCAGAGCGATTGTGTGGATCATATGAACATTATAGAGCTTTTTAAATGAAACAGTAGAAGCCGTATCGCCCCCTACGCTTCCTGTAGTGTATTACAGTCTGTCAGAGCGACTGTGTGGATCATATGAACATTATAGAGCTTTTTAAATGAAACAGTAGAAGCCGTATCGCCCCCTACGCTTCCTGTAGTGTATTACAGTCTGTCAGAGCGACTGTGTGGATCATATGAACATTATAGAGCTTTTTAAATGAAACAGTAGAAGCCGTATCGCCCCCTACGCTTCCTGTAGTGTATTATGGTCTGTCAGAGCGACTGTGTGGATCATATGAACATTATAGAGCTTTTTAAATGAAACAGTAGAAGCCGTATCGCCCCCTACGCTTCCTGTAGTGTATTACAGTCTGTCAGAGCGACTGTGTGGATCATATGAACATTATAGAGCTTTTTAAATGAAACAGTAGAAGCCGTATCGCCCCCTACGCTTCCTGTAGTGTATTATGGTCTGTCAGAGCGACTGTGTGGATCATATGAACATTATAGAGCTTTTTAAATGAAACAGTAGAAGCCGTATCGCCCCCTACGCTTCCTGTAGTGTATTACAGTCTGTCAGAGCGACCGTGTGGATCATATGAACATTATAGAGCTTTTTAAATGAAGCAGTAGAAGCCGTATCGCCCCCTACGCTTCCTGTAGTGTATTACAGTCTGTCAGAGCGACTGTGTGGATCATATGAACATTATAGAGCTTTTTAAATGAAACAGTAGAAGCCGTATCGCCCCCTACGCTTCCTGTAGTGTATTATGGTCTGTCAGAGCGACTGTGTGGATCATATGAACATTATAGAGCTTTTTAAATGAAACAGTAGAAGCCGTATCGCCCCCTACGCTTCCTGTAGTGTATTACAGTCTGTCAGAGCGACTGTGTGGATCATATGAACATTATAGAGCTTTTTAAATGAAACAGTAGAAGCCGTATCGCCCCCTACGCTTCCTGTAGTGTATTACAGTCTGTCAGAGCGACTGTGTGGATCATATGAACATTATAGAGCTTTTTAAATGAAACAGTAGAAGCCGTATCGCCCCCTACGCTTCCTGTAGTGTATTACAGTCTGTCAGAGCGACTGTGTGGATCATATGAACGTTATAGAGCTTTTTAAATGAAACAGTAGAAGCCGTATCGCCCCCTACGCTTCCTGTAGTGTATTACAGTCTGTCAGAGCGACTGTGGGGATCATATGAACGTTATAGATCTTTTTAAATGAAACAGTAGAAGCCGTATCGCCCCCTGCGCTTCCTGTAGTGTAATACAGTCTGTCAGAGCGACTGTGTGGATCATATGAACATTATAGAGCTTTTTAAATGAAACAGTAGAAGCCGTATCGCCCCCTACGCTTCCTGTAGTGTATTACAGTCTGTCAGAGCGACTGTGTGGATCATATGAACATTATAGAGCTTTTTAAATGAAACAGTAGAAGCCGTATCGCCCCCTACGCTTCCTGTAGTGTATTACAGTCTGTCAGAGCGACTGTGTGGATCATATGAACATTATAGAGCTTTTTAAATGAAACAGTAGGAGCCGTATCGCCCCCTACGCTTCCTGTAGTGTATTACAGTCTGTCAGAGCGACTGTGTGGATCATATGAACATTATAGAGCTTTTTAAATGAAACAGTAGAAGCCGTATCGCCCCCTACGCTTCCTGTAGTGTATTACAGTCTGTCAGAGCGACTGTGTGGATCATATGAACATTATAGAGCTTTTTAAATGAAACAGTAGAAGCCGTATCGCCCCCTACGCTTCCTGTAGTGTATTACAGTCTGTCAGAGCGACTGTGTGGATCATATGAACATTATAGAGCTTTTTAAATGAAACAGTAGAAGCTGTATCGCCCCCTACGCTTCCTGTAGTGTATTACAGTCTGTCAGAGCGACTGTGTGGATCATATGAACATTATAGAGCTTTTTAAATGAAACAGTAGAAGCCGTATCGCCCCCTACGCTTCCTGTAGTGTATTACAGTCTGTCAGAGCGACTGTGTGGATCATATGAACATTATAGAGCTTTTTAAATGAAACAGTAGAAGCCGTATCGCCCCCTACGCTTCCTGTAGTGTATTACAGTCTGTCAGAGCGACTGTGTGGATCATATGAACATTATAGAGCTTTTTAAATGAAACAGTAGAAGCCGTATCGCCCCCTACGCTTCCTGTAGTGTATTACAGTCTGTCAGAGCGACTGTGTGGATCATATGAACATTATAGAGCTTTTTAAATGAAACAGTAGAAGCCGTATCGCCCCCTACGCTTCCTGTAGTGTATTACAGTCTGTCAGAGCGACTGTGTGGATCATATGAACATTATAGAGCTTTTTAAATGAAACAGTAGAAGCCGTATCGCCCCCTACGCTTCCTGTAGTGTATTACAGTCTGTCAGAGCGACTGTGTGGATCATATGAACATTATAGAGCTTTTTAAATGAAACAGTAGAAGCCGTATCGCCCCCTACGCTTCCTGTAGTGTATTACAGTCTGTCAGAGCGACTTTGTGGATCATATGAACATTATAGAGCTTTTTAAATGAAACAGTAGAAGCCGTATCGCCCCCTACGCTTCCTGTAGTGTATTACAGTCTGTCAGAGCGACTGTGTGGATCATATGAACGTTATAGATCTTTTTAAATGAAACAGTAGAAGCCGTATCGCCCCCTACGCTTCCTGTAGTGTATTACAGTCTGTCAGAGCAACTCTGTGGATCATATGAACATTATAGAGCTTTTTAAATGAAACAGTAGAAGCCGTATCGCCCCCTACGCTTCCTGTAGTGTATTACAGTCTGTCAGAGCGACTGTGTGGATCATATGAACATTATAGAGCTTTTTAAATGAAACAGTAGAAGCCGTATCGCCCCCTACGCTTCCTGTAGTGTAATACAGTCTGTCAGAGCGACTGTGTGGATCATATGAACATTATAGAGCTTTTTAAATGAAACAGTAGAAGCCGTATCGCCCCCTACGCTTCCTGTAGTGTATTACAGTCTGTCAGAGCGACTGTGTGGATCATATGAACATTATAGAGCTTTTTAAATGAAACAGTAGAAGCCGTATCGCCCCCTACGCTTCCTGTAGTGTATTACAGTCTGTCAGAGCGACTGTGTGGATCATATGAACATTATAGAGCTTTTTAAATGAAACAGTAGAAGCCGTATCGCCCCCTACGCTTCCTGTAGTGTATTATGGTCTGTCAGAGCGACTGTGTGGATCATATGAACATTATAGAGCTTTTTAAATGAAACAGTAGAAGCCGTATCGCCCCCTACGCTTCCTGTAGTGTATTATGGTCTGTCAGAGCGACTGTGTGGATCATATGAACATTATAGAGCTTTTTAAATGAAACAGTAGAAGCCGTATCGCCCCCTACGCTTCCTGTAGTGTATTACAGTCTGTCAGAGCGACCGTGTGGATCATATGAACATTATAGAGCTTTTTAAATGAAGCAGTAGAAGCCGTATCGCCCCCTACGCTTCCTGTAGTGTATTACAGTCTGTCAGAGCGACTGTGTGGATCATATGAACATTATAGAGCTTTTTAAATGAAACAGTAGAAGCCGTATCGCCCCCTACGCTTCCTGTAGTGTATTACAGTCTGTCAGAGCGACTGTGTGGATCATATGAACGTTATAGAGCTTTTTAAATGAAACAGTAGAAGCCGTATCGCCCCCTACGCTTCCTGTAGTGTATTACAGTCTGTCAGAGCGACCGTGTGGATCATATGAACATTATAGAGCTTTTTAAATGAAGCAGTAGAAGCCGTATCGCCCCCTACGCTTCCTGTAGTGTATTACAGTCTGTCAGAGCGACTGTGTGGATCATATGAACATTATAGAGCTTTTTAAATGAAACAGTAGAAGCCGTATCGCCCCCTACGCTTCCTGTAGTGTATTACAGTCTGTCAGAGCGACTGTGTGGATCATATGAACGTTATAGAGCTTTTTAAATGAAACAGTAGAAGCCGTATCGCCCCCTACGCTTCCTGTAGTGTATTACAGTCTGTCAGAGCGACTGTGTGGATCATATGAACGTTATAGATCTTTTTAAATGAAACAGTAGAAGCCGTATCGCCCCCTACGCTTCCTGTAGTGTAATACAGTCTGTCAGAGCGACTGTGTGGATCATATGAACATTATAGAGCTTTTTAAATGAAACAGTAGAAGCCGTATCGCCCCCTACGCTTCCTGTAGTGTATTACAGTCTGTCAGAGCGACTGTGTGGATCATATGAACATTATAGAGCTTTTTAAATGAAACAGTAGAAGCCGTATCGCCCCCTACGCTTCCTGTAGTGTATTACAGTCTGTCAGAGCGACTGTGTGGATCATATGAACATTATAGAGCTTTTTAAATGAAACAGTAGAAGCCGTATCGCCCCCTACGCTTCCTGTAGTGTATTATGGTCTGTCAGAGCGACTGTGTGGATCATATGAACATTATAGAGCTTTTTAAATGAAACAGTAGAAGCCGTATCGCCCCCTACGCTTCCTGTAGTGTATTACAGTGTGTCAGAGCGACTGTGTGGATCATATGAACATTATAGAGCTTTTTAAATGAAGCAGTAGAAGCCGTATCGCCCCCTACGCTTCCTGTAGTGTATTACAGTGTGTCAGAGCGACTGTGTGGATCATATGAACATTATAGAGCTTTTTAAATGAAACAGTAGAAGCCGTATCGCCCCCTACGCTTCCTGTAGTGTATTACAGTCTGTCAGAGCGACCGTGTGGATCATATGAACATTATAGAGCTTTTTAAATGAAGCAGTAGAAGCCGTATCGCCCCCTACGCTTCCTGTAGTGTATTACAGTCTGTCAGAGCGACTGTGTGGATCATATGAACATTATAGAGCTTTTTAAATGAAACAGTAGAAGCCGTATCGCCCCCTACGCTTCCTGTAGTGTATTACAGTCTGTCAGAGCGACTGTGTGGATCATATGAACATTATAGAGCTTTTTAAATGAAACAGTAGAAGCCGTATCGCCCCCTACGCTTCCTGTAGTGTATTACAGTCTGTCAGAGCGACTGTGTGGATCATATGAACGTTATAGATCTTTTTAAATGAAACAGTAGAAGCCGTATCGCCCCCTACGCTTCCTGTAGTGTAATACAGTCTGTCAGAGCGACTGTGTGGATCATATGAACATTATAGAGCTTTTTAAATGAAACAGTAGAAGCCGTATCGCCCCCTACGCTTCCTGTAGTGTATTACAGTCTGTCAGAGCGACTGTGTGGATCATATGAACATTATAGAGCTTTTTAAATGAAACAGTAGAAGCCGTATCGCCCCCTACGCTTCCTGTAGTGTATTACAGTCTGTCAGAGCGACTGTGTGGATCATATGAACATTATAGAGCTTTTTAAATGAAACAGTAGAAGCCGTATCGCCCCCTACGCTTCCTGTAGTGTATTACAGTCTGTCAGAGCGACTGTGTGGATCATATGAACATTATAGAGCTTTTTAAATGAAACAGTAGAAGCCGTATCGCCCCCTACGCTTCCTGTAGTGTATTACAGTCTGTCAGAGCGACTGTGTGGATCATATGAACATTATAGAGCTTTTTAAATGAAACAGTAGAAGCTGTATCGCCCCCTACGCTTCCTGTAGTGTATTACAGTCTGTCAGAGCGACTGTGTGGATCATATGAACATTATAGAGCTTTTTAAATGAAACAGTAGAAGCCGTATCGCCCCCTACGCTTCCTGTAGTGTATTACAGTGTGTCAGAGCGACTGTGTGGATCATATGAACATTATAGAGCTTTTTAAATGAAACAGTAGAAGCCGTATCGCCCCCTACGCTTCCTGTAGTGTATTACAGTCTGTCAGAGCGACTGTGAGGATCATATGAACATTATAGAGCTTTTTAAATGAAACAGTAGAAGCCGTATCGCCCCCTACGCTTCCTGTAGTGTATTACAGTCTGTCAGAGCGACTGTGTGGATCATATGAACATTATAGAGCTTTTTAAATGAAACAGTAGAAGCCGTATCGCCCCCTACGCTTCCTGTAGTGTATTACAGTCTGTCAGAGCGACTGTGTGGATCATATGAACATTATAGAGCTTTTTAAAAAGTGGCCAGCGAGACGAAGCACAAGCTGTGTGTTTCTTATAAAGTGGCCGGTTTGCTAAAGCAGTTATCCTTGCTGCTGAGGCTGTCAGTGAAGCTCCACTCTGCAAAGTACAAACTCCATAAGGATCAGTGAAGCGTCTGAAGAGCACTGGAGTCTTTATAATGAATACAGCAGCACATTCCTTCAGCATGGTGTGAGTGTGTGTGTGTGTGTGTGTGTGTGTGTGTGTGTGTGTGTGTGTGTTGGGAGGGGGTGCAGTTAGATTGCTCAGAGCCGTGATTTTTTTTTCCTTTCATTGTTTTTCGTGCATTATAACTAGCTTTCAGTGAGTGAAATGACGGCGTTCGGTACGTACAATACAGCGCACAGCGTGAGAGCACTTTGATGGACGTTTATTAACTGCGCTGAGCGTGTATATTAGCATGTGGTATCCTTTCCCCTGTGACATTTCAATCTGAAAGCAGTCTACCTCTCTCTAAATCTCCCTCTCTCTCTCACTCTTTCACCCTTTTCCATCCTTCGCTTCCAATCATCTCAGTGGGAAGTGAACTCTGATGGTCATCTGCTGAGACAGCCTATTACCTGAGACTACAGGGAGCCACAAGTGTCTGTCTGTCTCTCTCTCTGTCTCGGAGCCTGTCTCAGGAGTGGTGAGGTGACAGTGGAGGGTGACAGTGGAGTCTGGCAGCGTTCGACAGCAGAACAATCACACACTGCTTTAGTGTCAGTCTGGGAGAAACACACACAGACAGGAACATACTCAGACGCTCCACTCGTTCACAGGGCAAGGAAAAAAACGACAGACAAGACCAACAGGTTACAGAACTGTGGGAGGCTGGAAGTGCCTGTTTCCAAAACACGCTATCCTTTCTGGACACAGTTTGGAAGTGACATCACCGGTGACCAGTAATCACAAGGCCAGAGGAATCTGTTTAACCTTTAGACGTCTACACTAATTATTACTGCTGTTACATTATTAGTGCGCTGGCCACTTTATTAGAAACACCTACTCTGTGCTTCCACTCACTGGCCACTTTATTGGAAACACTTACATTACAGCTCCTCTATGTATTTGTACAGTTACAGACTTTAGTCCATCTTCTTTTGCCACGTTTCTTAGCACGTCTCTGATATTTTCAGTGTGAAGCAGGAATAATATTTGGTACTGGATGAGTGTGTCTGTTCTCAGCTCCATGATGATGTTTAGTTTCACAAGGTCTCGGCTCAGACCTGCTGACTGAGTTAGACCCTGACAAATGTGCAGGAATATGTAAAAATACACACAATAAACAGAATTAACATGTCAAAACCCAGCCTTACGCCTGGCACCAATCAAATATTCATCCCTCAGAAGTCCCACTTGTGGTGGCAGAGCTATTAGAGAGAACATCTGATTCAGCGAAAGTGATCTACTTTCTGGCAAAACATCGCTGGCCAGCGTCGAGCAAAATGGTGCCAGCGTCTGATACTGCAGGCGCGCTCGTGCCTCTTATTTCTGACAGCGGCTATTTGCATAGTGTCACCTACAACAGCAAAAGTCTGAACAGGTGATAAACTCAAACTGTCTCAGTGGTTTTAGCAGACTGTTTTGGGCTGAAGCGTCGGGGATCCACACTACTCAACTTCTGAGTTGCGGAATTGAACGGAGCTCTCATCACTAAGAGACGCAAATAAACAAATGTGTAGCTGCTGTTTTCTCTGCTGTTTGCGCTGAAACAGTGAATAAACAGCAGGTTTATTGAGGATCATGGATCTTAAAATGTGATCAGCTTGGCGTTTTTTAGAGTTTTAAATGCACATAAACTTGACTGTGCCTTAAACTCAGCTCATTATAAAGCTTCCCTCCACACATCAGCGACTTTTCGACATTTTTCTTTGTTTATTGCTGTCAGTTTTGATTGGTTGTTGCAGGAATCCATTCAGATTGAGTCGTTGACCAGTTTGTACTAGATTCCGCTCAGAATCAGGTCAAAAAACAAGGTGTTTGCAAATCTCTGACTGAAAATGAGATCAGGAGGCCGAACCTACACGACTTTTACCCCGATTTAAGCCCTGATTCTTAATCTGAGCCTCAGCTGTTCGCCTCTAGTCTGCAGATTTTTGGGTCAGTCAGAGTCGCCAGTTGGAGAGAGAGTCGAGTCGTGTGTGAGGGGTGCTGACTCAGATAACATGTTTGATTGTTCAGACCCGACTCTGATCGTAATCTAGTGTAAACTGGTCAACGACTCAATCTGGACGGATTCCTGCAACAACCAATGAAAACAGAGCACAAAAGAAGAAAATGCAGCAAGTAAACAAAGAAAAGCGGTGAAAAGTCTCTCACGTGTGGAGCGGAGCTTTATAATGAACCGATTTTAAGGCACAATCGAGTTTATGTGCATTTAAAACTCTAATAAAAGCAAACTGATCACATTTTTAAATCCACGATCATTTACACACGATTACCTGCTGCTTCTTTCCAGCGTAGCGCAAATAGCAGGGAAAAGCAGACGCAACGTGTTTGTTTATTTGCGTCATCTAGTTACGGGATAACGCGAGAGTTCTCGCGAGCTCTTGCAAGTTCAGTGAGTTCTGTTCGTGCCGTTCCGTTAGTGTGTGATCCCCAATATTTCAGTCCCCCCAAAAATCAGCAAAACCCAGTCTGATAGCATGAGATTCCCAGCCTTTTAGAATCTGTTAAGACTTTAAAATTCGTGTAGTGAACCCACGGCTTAAGTCTGCGCCCCTCACACTCGACTCGATTCTCTCTCCAACTGCCGACTCTGACTGACCCAAAAACCTGCAGATGAGAGCCCACCAGCTCGGACTCGGCCAGAATGAGAATCAGGGCTTAAATCGGGGGGAAAGGCGTGTAGCGTAACCCCGGCGTAAAGGTCCATCTATTTAGCGCTAGGTGCCAAAAAAAACAGGTCCCACTTTGTATATTAATAGTCTCTAATAACTGTGTAGTTACACATGATTATATGATATGTAACAACACTGTAACTACTGTTGATTTAGTCAGTGTTACAGAGGGTTTACAGAAGACCAGCCTGTGTTATTACACATGTCAACTTCAGTTCTGCCTCATGTAATTACATAAGTCTCTCTTCTACAGAGGAATTTTAATGTAGAGATAAAGATACACTGTAATAAGTGGACAGTTCCTGTGTAGTTGTTATGTAGTTACTGTGTAATAAAGCAGTGGAAGTCTAGACGTTGCTTTGGGGGTAAAGTAACACGTTTAATTCATGTTATATGTTAATATAAAGGGACGTCTGCTGTTCTGTCACATTACAGACTGATTTACAGCTGAAACTGGTTACAGTGTCACAGCAATAACAACGTAAACACTGGCTAAATGTTAGGACAGCTGGCAGATACAGTGTCTGATTATAAATGTAGTTACATTAATGTTATTACACTTGTGTAATTACATGAGGCAACATGTAACACACGTATAATAGCATATGGTGAACTTCTGTAATCCATCTGTAACAGAAACTAAGTCATTAGTAGTTACATTGTTGTTGCATATGTTGTTCACATGTAATTACACAGCTATTACAGACACTTAATCTACAATGGGACCAAAAAACAAAACATTTTTTGCTTATAAATTTCATTTCTGCAATGATGCAATATGCGACGTGTCTCAGTGAGCATTACATATCAACAGGGGATGGTTCTCCAAGGGTTCTTCCGTAAACACAGTGGTTCTGTATAAATCCATGGACTCAGAAAGAGCCATTTGCATGCTTGGTTCTCTGCATGGTGAAATGGCTCTTCAGATTGATGAAGTTTGTGTTCTATGTAGCACTAAAAAGGGTTCTGGTATCATCACGACGTCAGAATTAGAAGAACCTTTTTTGGTGCTACATAGAACCCTTTTCAAAACGGTTTAGTTTAGTCACACAAACATGTTTAGCTGCTCTGTGTGATTTTTCACTGCCTGCATCGCTGATGTCTGAAAAAGTCCTCGTACCTCCAAAGTGGCGACTTTACAGGAGGAGGAAAAAACCCACTTTACTTTTAATGGAAGTCAATGGAACCAGAATTTTTTCCAATAAACTTTTGAAAAGTCCGTTCATCATGAAATTCACACACAATGTAAAAGGTCACGTGTTTTCAATTTATGTCAAAAAACTGAAAAACGACAAAAATGGACATACGAGGTTTTCTTCCGACAACGTTTTCTGCTTTTATCGGAAGCTGAAAGACGAATAACTGAATAAGCACCATGATCGGGAAACGACTGTTTAACCTTTGCTGCAAGTGTTAGACAGGAACCCAGTGTTATCGTCTCATGTTGTTTATTTGTATTCCGAGGCTCTGCTCTTCCTTCGTTCTGTCCGGTTTCTGCCTCTACCTGTTCTATTCCTGCCTGTTTTCCCTGTTTTATGATTATGGATCTGCCTGTGCTCTGACCCCTGCTGAACCGTGACTGTGATTTCTGGAAATGCCCTAATAAAGCAGACTCTGGTATATTATTATACATTCGTCTGCCTCCAGCCTTCCAATTTCACAGCCTGATTGCCCCTTATCCCGTTTAGAATTATTCTCTCAGCCAAATCCAGACCGAGTCAATATCAGACTGCTGCTGCCGGCCCACATAAACAACTACAATGTAGTTCTGAGGAGGGAACGTCCACTTATTTGTATCTGAAACCACCTCTGGGAGAACGATAAATCAGACGGCAGAGGTGGACGGAGTAGCCGAAACCCATACTGCAGTAAATGTGCTGTTACTTCAGTGAAATGATGACTGCAGTAAAACAGCAGAAGTAGCAAAAAAACACTGAGTTGAATCAATGTCCAAACACTTCTGGAGGGCTGCGTTTCCCTGTAGAGCCGCAGTGGAGCTCCCTGGTCCCTCCAGCAGCTATAAGCAGAGCAACTAAGAGGCTGAAATTTAGACCAAAAGGATCCAAACAGAGAAATGAAGTCTAACAAACCTCAGTTTCCCTTGTGGTGCAGCTTTTACATTCTGGCGCCTTTTCTTCTGTGCCTTTCTCTACATTTTCCTTCATGAAGTGTCGATGACCTCCTGTTTTCTTGTGTCGTAACTCACTCCCCTTAAAAATACGTTATATGAGAAATTGTGTCCTGAAGACAGAGACCACCACCATGGTGGCGTGGTGGGTAGCGCTGTCGCCTCACAGCAAGCAGGGTTCGATTCCCCGGCCGGGTAACCAGGGTCCTCTCTGTGTGGGGTGTCTGTGTGGGTTTCCTCCCACAGTCCAAAGACATGCAGTCAGGCCCTTTGGGCTTACTAAACTGCCCCTAGGTGTGAGTGTGTATGTCTGCCTTATGATGGACTGGTGACCTGTCCAGAGTGTATCCTGCCTTTTTCGCCCAATGACAGCTGGGATAGGCTCCAGCACCCCCCATGACCCAGAAGGAGAAGCGGCTTAGAAGGTGTGTGTGTGTGTGTGTGTGTGTGTTGTATTACAGCACATTCGCTCCTTAATAAGGGAAAAAACAGCAAACCAACGCACGCTGCGCTTGAGAAATCACACGCTTATTTGAGAGAAATCTTATCAACGCAGGCGGGAAACAGCGCATTTCTTTCTCAGGCTCTGTTCGAGCTTCCTCCACGGCTTAATTCCAGCTCGCGGTCGGCGCTGCGGATACGCGCAGACAAATTATGTTAATAAGACGAAATAACGGCAACAGCGAACCTCCCAGTGCTCGTCTAAAATAGGGCCTCGCACTGCGCTCCACTGGTGCATGATGGTTAATTGCTGTTGCGCTCTGTCTGCGAGCGGACGGCGGAATCAGAGGAACCAGCTCCGCTGCTTTTCTGACCACAAACCACGTCCTATTACTCCGAATAAGCTCAGCCAGCCCATCGTCTGTGAGCAGGAGGATAAAGAAATGTCTGCTCATTTACATTCACGGGCCTTCTGCTGGATTAGTTACGTGCTCCCGTGGTAAAAAGAGCACAAGCTGGCATAACGACATGACAGCGCTTACTGTTACTCATTAGCCAGCTGAGTTTGACCGGGAGAGCTGGTTACTGACCCCAGTACATTTACAAAGAGCATTAATGACAGACGTCTTTCATCAAAAATGACAGGGATATGCAGCCGGGGCAGTCGTGGGCTGGAGGTTAGGGAACCAGCCCTGTGACTGGAAGGTCACCGGTTCGATGGGCGACGTCCTGTGGGCAGCGTCCTGTGACCACTGATGAAGGACTAGAGGATGACCAACACAAACTGTGCAGCAGCAGATGAGCTGTCGTCTCTGACTTTACATCTACAAGGTGGACCGACAAGGTAGGAGTGTATAATAGAGTGGACAGTGAGTGGACACAGTGTTTAAAAACTCCAGCAGCACTGCTGTGTCTGATCCACTCAGACCAGCACAACACACACTAACACACCATCACATCAGTGTTACTGCAGTGCTGAGAATGACCCACCACCCAAACAGTACCTGCTCTGTGAGGGTCCATGGGGGTCCTGACCACTGAAGAACAGGGTAACAGAGTATCAGAGAAACAGATGGACTACAGTCTGTAACTGTAGAACTACAGAGAGCAGCTATACAGTAAGTGGAGCTGATAAGATGGACAGTGAGCGTAGAAACAAGGAGGAGGACTTCTGTCTATCTGTCTATCTGTCTGTGTGTCTACCGATCTGTCTATCTCTCTGTGTCTGTCTATCTGTCTGTCTGTCTGTCTATCTGTGTATCTGTTTGTCTGTCTATCTATCTATCTGTCTGTATCTCTCTATCTATCTGTCTGTGTATCTATCTGTCTGTCTATCTTTCTGTCTGTCTATCTATGTGTCTGTGTATCTATCTGTCTGTCTGTCTGTCTGTCTGTGTATCTATCTGTCTGTCTGTCTGTCTGTGTATCTATCTGTCTGTCTGTCTGTGTATCTATCTGTCTGTCTGTCTGTATGTCTGTCTATCTGTCTGTGTATCTATCTGTCTGTCTGTCTGTCTGTGTATCTATCTGTCTGTCTGTCTGTCTGTCTGTGTATCTATCTGTCTGTCTGTCTGTCTGTCTATCTGTCTGTGTATCTATCTGTCTGTCTGTCTGTCTGTCTGTCTGTCTGTGTATCTATCTGTCTGTCTGTCTATGACTGCACAAACACAAATGTGGCTCTAATTGAGAGTTTAGAGTTTCTCTGTTTGTCTCAATGAGCAACAAAACAAAAACAATTCATATAAAATCACAGCACGTCTTTATTATCACTGCTGATTTTTCTTAAAGGGTTCAAATGCCTTGCAGACCTTTGTCTTTGTTTGTTCTCTGAGATCTGTTGTTCTTGTTACCGTTCCTCGCAGCACCGAGCTGCTCCAGTCTGGATGAATGATGACTCTGTAACTGAAGCTGCATTTCTTCTCACTCACATTCACGCTACAGGCCTGTAAGCCTCCTCAGCGAGGCAGC
Organism: Pygocentrus nattereri; assembly: GCF_015220715.1. NCBI lineage: Eukaryota > Metazoa > Chordata > Actinopteri > Characiformes > Serrasalmidae > Pygocentrus > Pygocentrus nattereri. The sequence goes on along the minus strand of NC_051239.1, from coordinate 1,254,198 downwards.
GCTTGTTAGTACATGAAGTCTTTACTGTCTGATCTTTATATTAGGCTGATCTCAGAGATGGCTGACTGGCCCAGGAAGCTCAAGCTGTCGATATCCGCTGCAGAACCAGAGTCACGGCTGTGGAACCTGATCTATGGCTTGTGGAAGCGAGGCGAGCTCCAATCAGGGGCCAAACAAGCCGGTCGTTTTCTTGATTTACTCTACAGACAGCAGAGAGCGCAGAGACGTGATGATGGAGCACTAACTAGACTTTCCTTCACGCTGCATCTCAGTATTTGGTGCTGCTCCTCAATTCCAACCACTTTTGATGTATGCTGAGGATCTGAAGCTGCCCAGTAAAAATAAAGAGACACTGACGAATAAAACGTTGAATCTCTGAAACGTTAACCTTTCAGGAGACCTTCTGAGCTTTCAATGGAAGTTAATGTAACAAGATTTCTTCCCAGATCAATCTGGAGTATTTCTGTTGGTCCATTCATCATCAATTTTGAACACAATGCGAAGAGTAACGGGACTTCCCAAAATATGGAACAAAGTCAAGAACAGTACACAGCATATTTGATCTTACTGGAATTCTTCTTCTTCTTCTTCTTCTTCTTCTTCTTCTTCTTTCGGCTGCTCCCTTTAGGGGTCTCCACAGCGGATCATCTGCCTCCATCTTGCCCTATCTACTGCCTCCTCTACTTTCACACCAACCATCTCCATGTCCACCTTCACTACATCCATAAACCTTAATATTGAGACAAAAATGCTCTTTGTGGTTCTCTTTAAAAGCACAGACCAGGGATTAAAAGCCAAAGGGTAAGAAGAGTCTTTCCTTGTTACCATCTTGGCTGTAAATATATCTCAGTGTGTGCTGATGTGCGAGTATAGAATAAAAATATAAATGAAAACACGGGCTGGCTCTGCTCTTCGGCTCAGCTACAGCTGCTTTTCTCGCATCTCCAGCAGGAAACTTTTCCTAATAAGTTGAACGGTTTCTTGTAAAATGTCTCAACGTTTTAATTTTTATGAGGCTGAAGTCGCTTCTCATTTGCCAGCTTCTTGTTCAAATTTTCCCGTTCCACCTTAAATGGTGTCCGAGACGCCAGAATGTAACTACTGCACCATTTAAGGTGGAACGGAACAATTCAAACAAGAAGCTGGCGAATGAGAAGCGACTTCAGCTTTATGACTTTTTAGTGTTTCAGTTTCTTGTTGCAGGTTAAACGTATCAGGAAACCAGCTGGAGTGATTATAAACACTAATCAGTCCATTCATCTCCAGATTATCGACGTCCGTCTTAAATCTCTCTCTTTGCCATTTCGTAGCTACTAGATGGGCGAGACTGTTGTCTGTGTTGCTATGGTGACCAGCCGTCTGCACTGATCTTCAGGCTTAAAGGGTGAATCAGCAGTTCTACATTAACATATTAACATATTAATAACACATATTTATTTATTCATTCTGTGGTCATTATACCTGTAAAACAATCTATCTATCTATCAATCTATCTATCTTAACTCCAGCGTTTAAGACCATTTACTGTTAGACTGTGTTGAAGGATCAGCAGAGCTTTATTTTACTGTAGAGGAGGATTATTTTAGTTGTACCTACAGGGCAGTAGAAGAGCTGCATGTTGCCGAGCCCTGGCATAGACGTCCACAAACGTTTACTAAATGATCTTGAAATCAGTAAATATCTGGTTTAATGTATAGTTACAACACTAATTTGAGCGTTGGGTTTGGGTGCCTACTGACTTCTTAACTAAAGAAGCAAAACATGGTCAGTGGACGTGTCTTGGCTGAATGGATTTGTAATAACTAGTAAACTATGTAAATTTGATCACGTCATTAAGAACGTCCACCATCGTTTTGGTAGCCCAGCTGTAACTTGGATATAGCGTCCACCGCTGCTGCAGCTTCAAACCGGCAGGTGGATAAAAGCCAAGCCAAGAAGGACCATAAAAAAGATGAAAAGATATCCGGACCCTTTGATGCAGTCTCCAGAAAACTCTGGAGAATATCGGATCAATTAGTGAACTGGACCAGTATAACCTGCATACAATGGCTAAGGTGTTGCTAGACCCAGAGGTGCCGCTGAGATGTTGGTAGTTAATCGCTATGGTATCCCAGGTGATTGCTAATGTTGCTAAACTGTTGCTATGTTATCCCTGGTGGTGGTTAAAGTGTTGCTAGATTACTGCTTTGGAACCCCAGGTGGTTCCTAAGATGCTGCCAGGCTATTGCTACAGTATCCCAGGTGGTTGCTTGTAAACATGCCGCTTTGTTACTCCAGGTGGTTGCTTAGATGATGCTAGACGACTGCTTTGGAGCCCGAGGTGGTCACTAAGATATTATATATGCTGTGGTATCCCAGGTGGTTGCTAAGGTGCTGCTGAGCTGTAAACCATACGTGCAGTCAATCATGATTCCTGTGTAGAACTCTTTGATCCTGCAAACTGTCTTCATTCTAGCGCAAAAACCTGCGACCCCTAAAAACGGTCCAAAAAAAGCAAACAATAATAAACCAAAGAACAGTAATGAACCTGAAGTTGCCCGCCAAAGTGGTGGCTGCGCGATTGCATGACATCATTACACTATAAATACCTTTAAACTCTCCAAGTTCTCCACCATAACTATCAGTCTAGATACACTCTGTCCCAAAAACACACAAACACATCTATTTGCGCTGTATTTTGCTCTTTACATTGTAAGTGTCCCATCAGGGTGGGCTGGAGCAACCTTCTCAGGCTGCTGTGGGCAGCAGATTGATTGTGTTTGTCTAAGTTATTGAATGAATTGACTGGTGCGGGTGCCCGGCTCGGCTCGGCTCTGTGCGGTCTTGCTGAGCATGTGCACTTTTCCTCACGGCGGCCGGGGCTTATTAGAGCCGCTCTCGGCTTCCCGGAGCACAGAGTGCAGCGCTGTTCACAGAGGCAGCAAAAAATATCCCCAGTTTGGACAGAGAGCCTTACAGAGCTGCCCCACGCGAACTGCCCCCACCGACTGCCTCTGTTCTGGCACATCTGTCACTGTTGATGGTTTTAGGTCTTCAAAACAAATTATATAAGACGAAGACAAACTGACTGAACGCAGCAGTTTATAACTGAGAACTGCATATATTGAAGTAAAACTGGCTCTGTGTGTAAAAGCCACCGCCCCCTTAATAACTCACATCACATCAGGGCTGGATTTAGTAATTAGGGGTGTTTCTCGGCCAAAGACAGGAACGGTGCCCCCTAGATGCACTTCTTAAATGAGTTGAGACTCTTGGATCCTGTGTGGTGCAGCCATGTACTCATCTTAATTCAAATATTTCTCATTATCTCACTATATTGTCTGATAGTTTGGCCTGAAAAGGTGAAGAGAACATGTTCAACCAGAAGAGAAGATGTTCAACCATATGGTGACACACACTGAGCTCGTTTCAGCCAAGAAAGAGTCATGAAACATCCCAACATAAATGCTGTCGACTTTGGAATCCCGGGTGGTTGCTAAGGTGTTGGTAAGCTGTTATGTTATTCCAAGTGGTTGCTAAGGTGTTGCTAGACTACTGCTCTGGAACCTCAGGTAGTTGCTTAGAAGTTGTTTGATCATTGCTATGGTATGCTAGGTGGCTGTTTAGATTTTGCTAGGCTATTGCTATGGTATCCCAGGTGGTTGTTAGGGTGCTGTTAGGCCTTTGCTATGGTATCCCTGGTGGTTGCTAAGACCATTGCTTTGGCACCCCAAGTGGTTGTTTAGATGTTCCTAGACTATTGCTATGTTATACTAGGTGGCTGTTAAGATGTTGCTAGGCTATTGCTGTGGTATCCCAGATGGTTGCTAAGGTGTTGCTAGACCACTGCTATGATATCCAAGGCAGTTGGTAAGGTGTTGGTAAGCTGTTTTTATGTTATTCCAAGTGGTTGCTAGACTATTGCTTTGGAACCCCAGGTGGTTGCTTAGATGTTGCTATGCCATTGCTATGATATCCCTGGTGGTTGCTAAGGTATTGATATAATTGCTTCGGAACCCAAGGTGGTTGCTTAGATGTTGCTAGGCCATTGATATTGTATCCCAGGTGGTCGCTAAGGTGTTTCTAGGCCATTGCTATGGTGTCCCAGGTGGTCACTAAGGTGTTTCTAGGCCATTGATATTGTATCCCAGTTGGTCGCTAAGGTGTTTCTAGGCCATTGCTAGGGCATCCCAGGTAGTCGCTAAGGTGTTTCTAGGCCATTGCTATGGTGTCCCAGGTGGTCACTAAGGTGTTTCTAGGCCATTGATATTGTATACCAGGTGGTCGCTAAGGTGTTGCTAAGCTGCTCCTATTTTATTCCAGGTGGTTGCTAGGGCGTTGCTAGACCATTGCTATGATATCCCAGGTGTTTGCTAAGGTGTTGCTAAGCTGCTCCTATTTTATTCCAGGTGGTTGCTAAGGTGTTGCTAGACTATTGCTTTGGAACCTCAGGTGGTTGCTTAGATGTTGCTGTGCCATTGCTATGGTATACTAGGTGGCTGTTAAGATGTTGCTAGGCTATTGCTGTGGTATCCCCGATGGTTGCTAAGGTGTTGCTAGACCACTGCTATGATATCCAAGGCAGTTGGTAAGGTGTTGGTAAGCTGTTTTTATGTTATTCCAAGTGGTTGCTAGACTATTGCTTTGGAACCCCAGGTGGTTGCTTAGATGTTGCTATGCCATTGCTATGATACCCCTGGTGGTTGCTAAGGTATTGATATAATTGCTTCGGAACCCAAAGTGGTTGCTTAGATGTTGCTAGGCCATTGATATTGTATCCCAGGTGGTCGCTAAGGTGTTTCTAGGCCATTGCTATGGCATCCCAGGTGGTCGCTAAGGTGTTTCTAGGCCATTGCTATGGTATCCCAGGTGGTCGCTAAGGTGTTTCTAGGCCAATGCTATTGTATCCCAGGTGGTTGCTAATATACGCACATATATGAGTGCTAGTATGTTTTTTGAGTCTGTATATAACGTCTGTGAGGGGACGTCTGGGAGACGTCCTTATGACAAAATTTTTGTTGTGTCAACTTGACACCAAAGTTGGAAAATGCGACATTCATGACAGATACAGGAGTAAGTGTTAATAAATGTTAAAGTAGGTTTATATCAGGTCTATATCAGGTCTATATCAGTTGTTATGAAGGGCTTATGAACTCAGCTGTAAAGTGAAGCACTATTGAATATTCAAATATTCACATGTTCATGACTTGCAGCCCTAGAACATGAGTGTGCCAAACAAAACTGATAGGCCTAGATTCCAGATGTAAGGCTTGTAAGTTCGTGTCATTGATAAAGACTGGGCTGAAGTCCCCCGCGGCTGATGAACGAGTGCGGAGCAGCGATTATAACTCACTCTGTAGCTGAGCAGTATGTTTGGCTACACCTCTGTGCATTTATTAGGGAGCCACGGTTCCATTCATCTTTGCTTAGCAGCCTCAAATGAGACATCTCTGGGGAAATCAAGATGATAATGAGCAGCAAAACAACAGCGAACACATGGGAAACGGCAAAAACAGTTATATTTCCACTGCAACTAAAGCCGAATCGCTCCCATTGTTCTGCCTCAGAGTGGAGGGCACGCCGTTTTTCCTCTGAACTGTGTTTTTATCGGCTTTGAAAGCAGAGTAATCAAAGAGGGTGTGATGGAAAATGGTAGGGCTGCATGAAACAGACTAGAGAGCTTAGTGGTTACATTTCTAAATACTACAATTGTGAATTTCTTATGAAATATATAACTATGTGTGTGTGTATATATACATACACATGTATATGTAAACACGCCCTGATCACTAATGCGACGGCACTGACCTGGAGTTTGTGAATAATACATAACTTTCATCAAATACCACTTATTTCTCCTCAAATATCATATTTTCTCCCCACGTCACATTTCTTTTCAAATAATAGTATTTTTTTCTCAAATATCACATTTTATCTCAAATTTCACACTTGTCTTCTCACACATTGCATATTTTCCCATAAATATCATATTTTTCTCTTCAGATATCATTAATTTAAAATTAAAATATCACATTTTGCTTCTCAAATACCACTGTTTAGCTTCAATTTCACATTTGTCCCCTCAAATATCAGATTTCTCCCTTAAATATTGTGCATTTCCCCTCAAATATCACATGCTGCTTCCGGTATCACATTTGCCCCCTCAAACATTGTTTATTATTCTTTAAATATTCATTTTTTTCCCTCAGATATTATATTTCCCCTCAAATGTTACATTTTCCCTTCAAAAATAACTTAAAAATTACATTTCAAAAAAATCAAACATTACATTTCCTCACTCAGTCATCCCATTTTTCCTTGAAATATTGTGAATTTGTGATTGGTTAGCAGGCTCATTTGCATATTGCTGCTTCCCGCCAGATCAGTTTCGCAGAGGTCAGTATCATGAGGTTTTGGAGCTGATTTAGCTGCTGTGTATTGAAATTCATGTATTGACGTTAACGTTATCTTTACGTCCAGCAGGATTTCAGCCAGTCCACCTCTTCATTTCACACGCTAGTCAGACACAATCGGGTTCATCCAGTTAGTCCCAGTCTTATTCATCAAAAGCATTTTTTTGCATGACTTAACCCGGATGTAGAAATCATTAAATCTGCTCATCCACACAAAATAACATGATTTCTGATTAAGTCTGGCACATTTTTTCTAAAAAAAGCTGAAATTAATAATAAACCTTTAATCAGTTTGTGTTACTAACTTGCCTTTTGAACAAGAAAACACACAAACATGAATATAAATCAATCATCAGAACTAGTTTTATGTTCCACTGTAATAGTATCTGAGTATCTGAGTAACTGAGTAACTGAGTAACTGAGTATCTGAGTAACTGAGTATCTGAGTAACTGAGTATCTGAGTAACTGAGTAACTGAGTATCCGAGTAACTGAGTAACTGAGTAACTGAGTATCTGAGTATCTGAGTAACTGAGTAACTGAGTATCTGAGTAACTGAGTATCTGAGTATCTGAGTAACTGAGTAACTGAGTAACTGAGTATCTGAGTAACTGAGTATCTGAGTATCTGAGTATCTGAGTAACTGAGTAACTGAGTATCTGAGTAACTGAGTATCTGAGTAACTGAGTAACTGAGTAACTGAGTATCTGAGTAACTGAGTATCTGAGTATCTGAGTATCTGAGTAACTGAGTAACTGAGTATCTGAGTAACTGAGTAACTGAGTAAATGTAATTGGTTTCTGTACTTTAGTATTTTTGGTGTATCTGTACTGAAGTTTCTCCGTTCTGGGCGACTTTCTCCTTTCACTCCACTACATTTCAGAGTCTAATATCCGACTTTTTCCTCCTACATTTTGAGAAATCTGTCGTTCCTTTTGGTTTCTGTGTGTATTAAAACGTCACATGTCAAAACGAAAGAAGCGCAAAGCCAGAGCACCAATCAGGGCCCAGCGGTCACTTTGTTTAGAGCTGGTTTTGACCTGTTGGTCATACCGACCCAGTGCAGCACGCGGTTCAACGTCAGCGCAGCAGCGTAAAACTTTGGGAGAGTCTGTTCAACATAAATGATGAACTAACCTAACTTTGTGTAAATAGAGCTCAATATAGAAATATGTCCACATATGCAGTCGAGACTGACGCGGCTTTTTTCTGAATTTCTACAAACACCATTTCATTTTATAGTAAATGAGTTTGGGCTGGTTTATGTTTATGAACAGACGCCTACAGATCAACATAGTAAAGGAGCTCATCTGTGATCCTGAGTTTAAAGCCAGTTTTTATTCAACTTAAACTTGGAACTAAGTTGTAAATAAATCTGAAACTGAAACTTTGCTTGTGTGTAAAAAGTGATTTCAGAGCCACTCGGTTCTCCCTGATGGAAACTGTTTACCTTCAGTGTTTTGTGCTTCTGATCATTTTAATAGACGTCAGCGTCACTAATTAATGACGTTCTATTAAAAGACTGGTTTACCAAGAGAGACGCTGGAGGACTTTCACCTGAAATGAGTTCATGAAGCCAGTCTGGTTATAAAAATGATAACAGGACATCAGAGCCAGAATTACTCTTTTAGTACTTTTACTTTATACTTAAGTACATTTGAAGGTAAATACTTTAGTACTTTTACTCAAGTGGAGGTCTAAAGGGAGGAACTTCTACTTTTACTGGAGGGATATTTTACCCTGGGGGTCTCGACTTCAACTCAGGTACAGGGTTTATGTACCTCGTCCACCGCTGTAAGTTTCTCTTTAGCTAATATAGATGAGTAGACACTGTAATTAGAGGCTAATAAGCTAAGCAGCACTAGAAACTTATACCCCACCAATTAGCAAGGTGCTGAGTGCATCTCTAAATCTTCTCACGGACACACTGTAATCCATAAACACGGACGAAAGCACTGTAAAAACAGCAGCAGCGGTCATCTTGGGGCCTGAACGTCCATCCTTTAGTCCATTTCTATGTTTTCTGACCGCAAGCCTAAGCGTGCTGTGCGGTACGAGAGCTGACAGAGGCCTGAAATCCTGACGGATGAGTGAAAGAGCTCGCAGCTCAGCCTCAGTCTGAAAGGCTTGCTCGCTGTCGGGTTTGTCGGCTCTCAGACGGACGTGCTTTGGCTTTGTCGTGACAGAATCGCTTGTTTGTGTGCACTTTTTTAATGAAACCAACAAATCCATTAAACAATTATCACAGTGTTACATTTTCTGCTTAATAAATCATCTGCAGAACAGGCACGAGCCACTTGTACTGTTCACTCATTCATTGGGGTTGTTTGTGTTTGTTTATTTATTTAGATGTTGTTGTTGTTGTTCGGAGTTAAACAGGCCCACAAGTGACTGAAAGGCATTAGATTAAAGTCCTTAGTCTCGGATGTCACATATTTTCCTTCAAATATCACACTTTACCTCTCAAATATAACATTTACTTTCATATCTCACACATTTTACCGCAGTTTCCCTCAAATCTCACATATTTTAGGTGAAATATCACATATTTAGCCTTAAAAGTCACATTCTGCCTCTAAAATATGACACAATTTCTCTCAAATATCATGTATTTGCCTCAAATATCACATTCTGCCTCTGAAATATGACACAATTTCTCTCAAATATCACGTATTTGCCTCAAATGTCACATTCTGCCTCTAAAATATGACACAATTTCTCTCAAATATCACGTATTTGCCTCAAATGTCACATTCTGCCTCTAAAATATGACACAATTTCTCTCAAATATCACATATTTAGCCTCAAATATCACATTCTGCCTCTGAAATATGACACAATTTCTCTCAAATATCACGTATTTGCCTCAAATGTCACATTCTGCCTCTAAAATATGACACAATTTCTCTCAAATATCACATATTTAGCCTCAAATATCACATTCTGCCTCTAAAATATGACACAATTTCTCTCAAATATCACATATTTAGCCTCAAATATCACATTCTGCCTCTAAAATATGACACAATTTCTCTCAAATATCACATATTTAGCCTCAAATATCACATTCTGCCTCTGAAATATGACACAATTTCTCTCAAATATCACGTATTTGCCTCAAATGTCACATTCTGCCTCTAAAATATGACACAATTTCTCTCAAATATCACATATTTAGCCTCAAATATCACATTCTGCCTCTAAAATATGACACAATTTCTCTCAAATATCACATATTTAGCCTCAAATATCACATTCTGCCTCTGAAATATGACACAATTTCTCTCAAATATCACGTATTTGCCTCAAATGTCACATTCTGCCTCTAAAATATGACACAATTTCTCTCAAATATCACATATTTAGCCTCAAATATCACATTCTGCCTCTAAAATATGACACAATTTCTCTCAAATATCACATATTTAGCCTCAAATATCACATTCTGCCTCTGAAATATGACACAATTTCTCTCAAATATCACGTATTTGCCTCAAATGTCACATTCTGCCTCTAAAATATGACACAATTTCTCTCAAATATCATGTATTTGCCTCAAATATCACATTCTGCCTCTGAAAAATGACACAATTTCTCTCAAATATCATGTATTTGCCTCAAATGTCACATTCTGCCTCTAAAATATGACACAATTTCTCTCAAATATCACATATTTAGCCTCAAATATCACATTCTGCCTCTAAAATATGACACAATTTCTCTCAAATATCACATATTTAGCCTCAAATATCACATTCTGCCTCTAAAATATGACACAATTTCTCTCAAATATCACATACTTAGCCTCAAATATCACATTCTGCCTCTGAAATATGACACAATTTCTCTCAAATATCACATATTTAGCCTCAAATATCACATTCTGCCTCTAAAATATGACACAATTTCTCTCAAATATCACGTATTTGCCTCAAATGTCACATTCTGCCTCTAAAATATGACACAATTTCTCTCAAAAATCACATATTTAGCCTCAAATATCACATTCTGCCTCTGAAATATGACACAATTTCTCTCAAATATCACGTATTTGCCTCAAATGTCACATTCTGCCTCTAAAATATGACACAATTTCTCTCAAATATCACGTATTTGCCTCAAATATCACATTCTGCCTCTGAAATATGACACAATTTCTCTTAAATATCACGTATTTGCCTCAAATGTCACATTCTGCCTCTAAAATATGACACAATTTCTCTCAAATATCATGTATTTGCCTCAAATATCACATTCTGCCTCTGAAAAATGACACAATTTCTCTCAAATATCATGTATTTGCCTCAAATGTCACATTCTGCCTCTAAAATATGACACAATTTCTCTCAAATATCACATATTTAGCCTCAAATATCACATTCTGCCTCTGAAATATGACACAATTTCTCTCAAATATCACGTATTTGCCTCAAATGTCACATTCTGCCTCTAAAATATGACACAATTTCTCTCAAATATCACGTATTTGCCTCAAATGACACATTCTGCCTCTAAAATATGACACAATTTCTCTCAAATATCATGTATTTGCCTCAAATATCACATTCTGCCTCTGAAAAATGACACAATTTCTCTCAAATATCATGTATTTGCCTCAAATGTCACATTCTGCCTCTAAAATATGACACAATTTCTCTCAAATATCACATATTTAGCCTCAAATATCACATTCTGCCTCTAAAATATGACACAATTTCTCTCAAATATCACATATTTAGCCTCAAATATCACATTCTGCCTCTGAAATATGACACAATTTCTCTCAAATATCACATACTTAGCCTCAAATATCACATTCTGCCTCTGAAATATGACACAATTTCTCTCAAATATCACATATTTAGCCTCAAATATCACATTCTGCCTCTAAAATATGACACAATTTCTCTCAAATATCACGTATTTGCCTCAAATGTCACATTCTGCCTCTAAAATATGACACAATTTCTCTCAAAAATCACATATTTAGCCTCAAATATCACATTCTGCCTCTGAAATATGACACAATTTCTCTCAAATATCACGTATTTGCCTCAAATGTCACATTCTGCCTCTAAAATATGACACAATTTCTCTCAAATATCACGTATTTGCCTCAAATATCACATTCTGCCTCTGAAATATGACACAATTTCTCTTAAATATCACGTATTTGCCTCAAATGTCACATTCTGCCTCTAAAATATGACACAATTTCTCTCAAATATCATGTATTTGCCTCAAATATCACATTCTGCCTCTGAAAAATGACACAATTTCTCTCAAATATCATGTATTTGCCTCAAATGTCACATTCTGCCTCTAAAATATGACACAATTTCTCTCAAATATCACATATTTAGCCTCAAATATCACATTCTGCCTCTAAAATATGACACAATTTCTCTCAAATATCACATATTTAGCCTCAAATATCACATTCTGCCTCTGAAATATGACACAATTTCTCTCAAATATCACATACTTAGCCTCAAATATCACATTCTGCCTCTGAAATATGACACAATTTCTCTCAAATATCACATATTTAGCCTCAAATATCACATTCTGCCTCTGAAATATGACACAATTTCTCTCAAATATCATGTATTTGCCTCAAATATCACATTCTGCCTCTGAAATATGACACAATTTCTCTCAAATATCACGTATTTGCCTCAAATGTCACATTCTGCCTCTAAAATATAACACAATTTCTCTCAAATATCACATATTTAGCCTCAAATATCACATTCTGCCTCTAAAATATGACACAATTTCTCTCAAATATCACATATTTAGCCTCAAATATCACATTCTGCCTCTGAAATATGACACAATTTCTCTCAAATATCACGTATTTGCCTCAAATGTCACATTCTGCCTCTAAAATATGACACAATTTCTCTCAAATATCACGTATTTGCCTCAAATGTCACATTCTGCCTCTAAAATATGACACAATTTCTCTCAAATATCACATATTTAGCCTCAAATATCACATTCTGCCTCTGAAATATGACACAATTTCTCTCAAATATCACATATTTAGCCTCAAATATCACATTCTGCCTCTAAAATATGACACAATTTCTCTCAAATATCACATATTTAGCCTCAAATATCACATTCTGCCTCTAAAATATGACACAATTTCTCTCAAATATCACGTATTTGCCTCAAATGTCACATTCTGCCTCTAAAATATGACACAATTTCTCTCAAATATCACATATTTAGCCTCAAATATCACATTCTGCCTCTAAAATATGACACAATTTCTCTCAAATATCACATATTTAGCCTCAAATATCACATTCTGCCTCTGAAATATGACACAATTTCTCTCAAATATCACGTATTTGCCTCAAATGTCACATTCTGCCTCTAAAATATGACACAATTTCTCTCAAATATCACGTATTTGCCTCAAATGTCACATTCTGCCTCTAAAATATGACACAATTTCTCTCAAAAATCACATATTTAGCCTCAAATATCACATTCTGCCTCTGAAATATGACACAATTTCTCTCAAATATCACGTATTTGCCTCAAATGTCACATTCTGCCTCTAAAATATGACACAATTTCTGTCAAATATCACGTATTTGCCTCAAATATCACATTCTGCCTCTGAAATATGACACAATTTCTCTCAAATATCACGTATTTACCTCAAATGTCACATTCTGCCTCTAAAATATGACACAATTTCTCTCAAATATCATGTATTTGCCTCAAATATCACATTCTGCCTCTGAAAAATGACACAATTTCTCTCAAATATCATGTATTTGCCTCAAATGTCACATTCTGCCTCTAAAATATGACACAATTTCTCTCAAATATCACATATTTAGCCTCAAATATCACATTCTGCCTCTAAAATATGACACAATTTCTCTCAAATATCACATATTTAGCCTCAAATATCACATTCTGCCTCTGAAATATGACACAATTTCTCTCAAATATAACATACTTAGCCTCAAATATCACATTCTGCCTCTGAAATATGACACAATTTCTCTCAAATATCACATATTTAGCCTCAAATATCACATTCTGCCTCTGAAATATGACACAATTTCTCTCAAATATCATGTATTTGCCTCAAATATCACATTCTGCCTCTGAAATATGACACAATTTCTCTCAAATATCACGTATTTGCCTCAAATGTCACATTCTGCCTCTAAAATATAACACAATTTCTCTCAAATATCACATATTTAGCCTCAAATATCACATTCTGCCTCTAAAATATGACACAATTTCTCTCAAATATCACATATTTAGCCTCAAATATCACATTCTGCCTCTGAAATATGACACAATTTCTCTCAAATATCACGTATTTGCCTCAAATGTCACATTCTGCCTCTAAAATATGACACAATTTCTCTCAAATATCACGTATTTGCCTCAAATGTCACATTCTGCCTCTAAAATATGACACAATTTCTCTCAAATATCACATATTTAGCCTCAAATATCACATTCTGCCTCTAAAATATGACACAATTTCTCTCAAATATCACATATTTAGCCTCAAATATCACATTCTGCCTCTAAAATATGACACAATTTCTCTCAAATATCACATATTTAGCCTCAAATATCACATTCTGCCTCTAAAATATGACACAATTTCTCTCAAATATCACGTATTTGCCTCAAATGTCACATTCTGCCTCTAAAATATGACACAATTTCTCTCAAATATCACATATTTAGCCTCAAATATCACATTCTGCCTCTAAAATATGACACAATTTCTCTCAAATATCACATATTTAGCCTCAAATATCACATTCTGCCTCTGAAATATGACACAATTTCTCTCAAATATCACGTATTTGCCTCAAATGTCACATTCTGCCTCTAAAATATGACACAATTTCTCTCAAATATCACGTATTTGCCTCAAATATCACATTCTGCCTCTAAAATATGACACAATTTCTCTCAAATATCACGTATTTGCCTCAAATGTTACATTCTGCCTCTAAAATCGAACACATTATCCATCAAATATCACAACCCTCTCCCTACAAATCACAGCTCTCCTCTCCGATATCACGCGTTCCCCTCGTCGTTCGTCGGCCCAAATCCGCGGCTCCAGAGCGGCTCCAGAGCGCTGCAGGAGCGCGTCCGGTTACTCGAGTCTTTCTCTTCCTTCTTTTCATCCTTTTCTTGTCCGGTTCTGGGCTGCTGTTGATTTCTGGGCTCCCAGGAAGCGCTTCGTCCCTCAGAGCTGCTCGGACGGCGCGGCCGTTCCTATAAAACCGTCTCTGCGGCCTCCGAGACGTCGACTAGCCGCACCACTGAGCCGAGTCTGATGGAGTGGACGCTGCTGAGCCGAGCGGAAGCCCGGCTGTCTGACCGGATTAGAGCCCACAGTTAAAGCGAAAGCTCTGCCCACAGCAAATGTTCTACTAACTAAACACTACAAGCCCGTCTACAAGACGTGATCCACGTGATTATTATGGAGTTTTTAAACATTATACATCCATAACCAATAATAACCAATAATAACCAATAATAACCAATAATAACCAATAATCAACGGACCCTGTTATACAGCCGGGACCTCGTAATGTATTCATATGTCCTGTTATTGCACTTCAATAAGTAATAAATATAGGAAAAATAACATTTACAGTGCTTCAGTATCCGTATATCACAAAGTGAAGGGTTGACCATTCATACGGAAGTTCAATAATAATAATAATAATAATAATAATTAATAATAAACTTTAATTACAAGCATTTTTCATACACATATTAGTTCAAAGTGGTTTTAAGTCAGATAGTAACATTAATGTATTAGTAATTATTTATTTTATTAGTATTATTATTAATAAACAAAAAGAACCAAATGAAAGAAAATTAAATTAGTCGAAACAAATTCCCATCATATTTTACATAAACACCAAAATTCCTACAACCCTTTAAAAACAGGGTTCTTTAGTAAAGAAAATGGTTCTATCTTGAGCCATGAACACTGAAAGAACACAAAGGGTTCTTCGTGTCACAAAGTGGTTCTTCATATTGATAGAAGACTGTGCTATAGATGGTTCCACATAGAACCTTTTTGAAAAGGGATCTACGTAGCACCCAAAAGGGTTCTGCTATTCTTATGATGTCAAGCCTATAACAATAGAAGAACCTGTTTATGGGTGCTACATAGAACCCTTTTCAAACAGGTCCTATGTAAAGCCATGAAGACTCAAAGAACTCTCTGCATGGTTAAAGGGTTCTTAGCATCATAAAAGGGTTCCAGAAAACAAGGGAAAATGTGCCATAGATGGTTCTACATAGAACCTTTTTGAAATTGGTTCTATGTAGCACCAAAAAGGGTTCTGCTACTGTTATTACGCCAAACATTTAACAATAGAAGAACCTTTTTGGGTGCTACATAGAACCCTTTTCAAAAATATTTCATACAGAACCAAGATCCCTTTGCCTGATTGAAGGGTTCTACACATGAATCAAATGTGCTGCAGATGGTTCTATATAGCCCCCCCAAAAAAGGTTCTTCTATTGCTATGATGTCACATCTTTAAGACGAGAGATTATACAGAACCATCTATAGCACATCCGGGCACATTCTCCATCAGTCTGAAGAACCCATTCATGATGTATAGGAACCCTTTAATCATGCAGAGGGTTGCTTGAGTGCTCATGGTTCTATATAGAACCCTTTTGAAAAGGGATCTACATAGCACCAAAAAGGGTTCTGCTATTGTATGATGTCAAGCTTTTAACAACAGAAGAACCCTTTTATGGGTGCTATATACAGTAGAACCCTTTTCAAACAGGTCCGAGGTAAAGCCATGAACACTCAAAGACCCCTTTGCCTGATTAAAGGGTTCTACAAATGAATAGAATGTGCTGCAGATGGGTCTATATAGAACCTCTTTGAAAATGGTTCTATATAGCACCAAAAAAAGGTTATTTTATTGCGATGATGTCGAGTTTTAAGGTGAGAGACTATGCAGAACCATTTATAGCACATCCAGACATCAGTCTGAAGAACCCATTCATGATGCATAGGAACCCTTTAATCATGCAGAGGGTTGCTTGAGTGCTCATGGTTCTAAACAGAACCCTTTTCTTTACTAAAGAACCCACCATTGTTTTTAACGGTGATAGGTTTGTAAGTGCGCCTGACTGAGTCCTCCAGTTCCTGGACGATGATCTGACCCTTTAAAACGCCCGTTAGTAGAAAGTGTTCATTGATTATCTAGAACGGACCAATCAGAACTCGGGAGCTGCGGCTTTTGTGGGGTGTGTCTGAGGTGTTTATGTGCGCGGAGCCTGTGGATTCACTTTAATTCACTGATTGGTAATAACTGCGTTATAACATGGTAATTATATGGCAACAAGTAATATCACCATGGTGTGTTTGTACTAACCCAGTACTGACTAAAAACTACACGTCTATTTTTTAGTTATAGTTGGTAATAACATGGTAATAACATGTAATAATCCTGGACGCCTCCCTCGGGAGGTGTCACAGGCGAGTCCACCGGGGAGGAGACCCCGGGGAAGACCCAGGAGTGACTATATCGCCCAGCTGGCCTGGGAGCGCCTCGGAATCCCCCCGGGGGAGCTAGTGGAAGTTGCTGGGGAAAGGCAGGTCTGGGCCTCATTGCTTAGGATGCTGCCCCCGCGACCCGAACCCCGGAGAAGCGGAAGATGATGGATGGATGGATGGATGGATGGATGGATGGATGGATGGATGGATGGACGGATGGACGTAATAATGAAATAGCTTGTCTGCACCTGATACTAACTCAAAAGAACATGCCAGTTTTCCAGTTGTTACTAAACAATACCTTTATGCTGTAACAGTAATAACTTGGTAATAACATATAATAATACAAAGATATGTTTGTACTACTAAATAAAAGCATGTGCCAGTCTTTTCGGAGCGAGGGGCCTGTGGATGCAGCCGGTACGGACAGCGTATAAGGGCTTATCCGCGCCGCTGTTCTGTACCGCAGAGCCTGGAAAGATAAAGCCAGCTCATTAGCGTCTGCCGACTCGGGCCTGCAGTTTGTGTGGAAATCCCCCGTCTGTTACCGTACGCGCCTGACTCAGTAGAACCCGTTCTGCGGGAGGAACAGATGCCTCCGCGGCGCTGCCGAACGCAAACAACCGCAGAAATAAATAAATAAATAAGTAAACGGGGGGGGGATGAAACAAAAGCAGAGAAGGTGTCTGAGCCGGCCTGCTGCGCAGAACAGAGGCGCAGGTAAAGGCCACGTTCAGCTCCATTTAACTGGAAACAGATTTGAGGCTGTAATGAGTCAGAAAGCAATTAGTCTACAGAAGCCCTCGCAGAGGAGCGCGAAGAGTGTGGGGAAGGGCTGGCTTCGGAAGAGCCCCTGTCTCATTACTGATGGTTTGGTTATTTACTTGCTGATTCACTCATCAGCTGTAGCGGGTACACGTTACATACATCACACCTCATAACAAGTCCAATTAATGCCTATTAATATGTTAAAGTGCCGAATAGTAAACAGTGATCAAAGGCGACGATTATATGAGATATGCGTATTGTTAATATGCTGTAGGGTACTTGGTTTAGTGTAGTGGGTAACATCTTTGCCTTCAACACTGGGGTTCAATCCCCACCTGGGCAAGCACTATACAGTCAAGTCAAGTCAAGTCTTTTTAATCCCACAACAGGGAAATTCCACCTCCACCTCCGCATTTAACCCATCCGTGCAGTGAAACACCACATACACACTAGTGAACACACACACTAGGGGGCAGTGAGCAGCCCTATACATGGCACCTGGGGAGCAGTTGGGGGTTAGGTGTCTTGCTCAAGGACACCTCAGTCATCAATCGAACTGGCAACCTTCCAGTCACAGGGCCAGATCCCTAACCTCCAGCCCACGACTACCCAAGAGTCCTTGGGCAAGACTCCTAACACCGCCTTTGCCTACCTGTGTAAAAATAATCAACTTGTAAGTGGCTCTGGATAAGTGCGTCAGCCAAATGCCGTAAATGTATGCTATTAACCTTTATTGACTAAATATACTCCAGTGGTTGTTGTTTATTAAGGCCTGTTATTATAGAAGGATAAAATACTACATTCAATTATTCTTTATTATCAATTATGAACAGTACTACTGTTGCTGATAAGAATTCCCTGCAGCGCTTTAATTCACTGATTGGTAATAACTGGGTTATAACATGGTAATTATATGGCAACAAATAATATTATCATGGTGTGTCTGTACTAAACTACTACTAACTAAAAACTACACATCCATGTTCTAGTTATTAGTAAGTAGTAAGTTATTCATTATAAAGTACTAAGTTGGTAATAACATGTAATAATAAAATAGCTTGTCTGCACCTGATACTAACTAAAAAGAACATGCCAGCTTTCTAGTTGTTTCTAAATAATAGCTTTACAAT
Organism: Pygocentrus nattereri; assembly: GCF_015220715.1. Lineage (NCBI taxonomy): Eukaryota > Metazoa > Chordata > Actinopteri > Characiformes > Serrasalmidae > Pygocentrus > Pygocentrus nattereri. The sequence continues at coordinate 1,235,363 of NC_051239.1, read as the reverse complement.
TATAACAGTAATATCTTGGTAGTAACATATAATAATATAATATAATAATATAATAATAAGATATATTTGTACTAACCTACTGCTAACTAAAAGTATGTGCCAGTCTTTCTAGTTGTTACGAAGTAATAAGGTAGTGATTATAAAGTAAAGTTGGCTATTACAAGTGATTACAAAATAGTGTGGTTGTACTAACCTATTACTAACTAATAACTACATGCCAGTTTTCTAGTCGTTGCAAAGTAATACTGTTTTGTAATGGTAATACATTGCTATTAACGTGTAATAATAAAATGGTACGGTTGTACTAACCTACTACTGTAGTAACCTAACCAATCACGCTTCTCCATCTGGAAATCTGATGGATGAGTCTGGGTTTGGCGGTTGCCAGGAGACGGTACTTGTCTGACTGCATTGTGCCGAGTGTAAAGTTTGGTGGAGGGGGGATCATGGTGTGGGGGTGTTTTTCAGGAGTTGGGCTCGGCCCCTTAGTTCCAGTGAAAGGAACTCTTAAAGCTTCAGCACCAAGAGATTTTGGACAATTTCACGCTCCCAACTTTGTGGGAACAGTTTGGGGACGGCCCCTTCCTGTTCCAACATGACTGCGCACCAGTGCACAAAGCAGGTCCATAAAGACGTGGATGAGCCAGTTTGGTGTGGAAGAACTCAACTGGCCTGCACAGAGTCCTGACCTCAACCCCATAGAACACCTTTGGGATGAATTAGAGCGGAGACTGTGATCCAGGCCTTCTCGTCCAACATCAGCGTCTGACCTCACAAATGCACTTCTGGAAGAACGGTCAGAAATTCCCATAAACACTCTTAACCCTTGTGGAAAGCCTTCCCAGAAGAGCTGAAGCTGTTATAGCTGCAAAGGGTGGGCTGACATCATATTAAACCCTATGGATTAAGAGTGGGATCTCACGCAAGTTCACATGCGTGTGAAGCCAGACGAGCGAGTACTTGTATATTTGTAGTGTATAGTTGCATCTGTGTAGTAGAATTGGAGCTTTATAGAAATCAAAACATTTTAACGGTTAATCTGAATTAGAAACTGCACTGAACCTGAAAATATACATACAGTTAGACACGTTTAAATACAGTGCAGGCTTGTATTGCGTGGCTGTTAACAAAGACCTTTGCTACCAAAGTCTGATGTTCCTGCATGACGGACTGCAGTGAATGTTCTGTTATCAAACTGTCTGCTTTTAATGGCCACAGAGAGAGAGAGAGAGAGAGAGAGAGAGAGAGACAGAGAGAGAGAGAGAGAGAGAGAGAGAGAGAGAGAGCTAAGCTAACATTGTAACTAGGGCTGAGGCTGAAGCTCACACAGCGAAGGGCAGAGTACAGAGGGGAAGTCAAATGGCATCTTAATTATGAGGATAAGCCGTTACCCTCCAGCAAATCGTCTCTTGTATGGAAATGATTGTGAATTTTATTACAGACAGAGAGAGAGAGAGAGAGAGAGAGAGGAAAGGGAGAGAGAGATTGCATAATAACGGCACCAGGCATAATTCCTTTATACGTCTGGGTGTCGTAATGGCTGTCTGAATATTGCATGTTATTGCGCGCAGTGTAACAGGGCTTTAACGATTAACCAGTATTCATTAGATTATAGACATAATAAATCCATAAACATTTCCGCTGCTGCTTTCATCTAATACAGCCATTAAAACGACTGATGGATGAGTCACATTTGTCATTCGGCGATAACAGAAGCATGTTGTTTTACAGGAATACGTCACTCAGGGACACAAGATGAGTGTCTCTTTATCATAATACGTATGACTGATATACTCATTTATTGTATAGGTGATATATTTGATGTATACACTCATTGACTGCATATACGACATGATATATAAACTAATTGACTGTATATGTGATATATTACATCACTGACTGCATATCTAAAATATATCATACGAACACTCGCTGACTGTATATATGATATATACACCCATTGGTTTAAACATGCAGCCACTGTTGCTCTCACTGGATTTGGGTGCTGCTTTTACACAATGAAAACGATGTTGCTGAATTATGAAAAAACCATCAAATCTGTTATGATGAAGCATTTTTTGGCCACTAACATGGACATAAGAAAATACACTAAATGTAATAATAATAATAAAAAAACTTTCTTCAGCAGTTTTGAGAAAGACAAATTTGAGTAATCATGATTAACTACATAATGTGATTAATCACAATCGTCCATAAATACTACAGTGGTTATTTGAGATAAGCTACACCAAGTGATATGATTAATCACAATAAACTATCCAAGCCAATACTGTTCAGTGCAAAATGACTACACAAACTGATACGAGTAATCAAGAGTAACTATAACATATACAATTAGGTACACAAAATGTATTAATTACAGCTAAACCAATGAGACTAATTACAGTTAATACGGTGTGATTAATCACAGTTAAAATGATGGGATCAATCACAGTTCAAACTATGTGATAAATACAAGTACAAAATACATAAATACAAATACAAATAAAACAAGAAAGGAAAAAAAAACTAAAGAGAAGGAATAAAAAGAAAATGAAAGGACGAAAGAAAAAATAAAGGAGAAGAAACAAATAGAAGAATAGAAAAGAAAAAAAGAGGGAAAGGGAAAAGAGAAGATAAGAATAAGAAAAGATAAGAAATGGAAAGAGAGGCCACCCCCTCACCCCAACGCTTAATATTGTTTTTAATCTTAAAATATCACAGTGAAGACTAAGGAAAAATAAAAAAAACCTACCAGTATTTCCTCTAAATGCTTCAATACCTGTAATAAAACATGAACTTTATGTATGAGAATGAGGAGCTAAAGTGTAGGACTTCGGGGTCTAAAACTTCTGCTTTTATGTATAACAGTTATGTCAATATTGGCACTGTAGTAGTTATGCATATATAGCAGTTATGATATATAAATTAAGTTAGCAGCACAGCTTAAAAAATTGGATAGGTTTCCTGATGAGGTAACACATACAAACCAAGAAAAGCAAAGGCCCTAGAACTGAACCCTGTGGGACTCCACAAAAAAAAAGGTTAAATCTTTTGATGAATGATTTCCGGTCTGGTTCTTAGTAATTGCTTGTCTATTAGCAAGCAAACTCCAAACTGTAGCAAACTGTAGCAAAATGTCTATGGTTCCTCAGGTGCTCTAAAGTTGCAGCCTGATCAAAAGCCCCAGCGGTGTGGGTAAAGAACGGCGGCGGCAGCTCCAGTACAATTAAATGAACTGGAACACGTCAGACACACCAGGCCTGATTAAGTGCCGAGCCTGGACCCTCACACGTCTACAGTTTGCCTCAATTTGCTGCCAAAGGAAAAAAAAAAAAAAAACAAGACAATGAAGAAATTCATTTCAATTAAATTCATATCGGGCTGGAAGGCGGCCTGGGCCGGGGTTCTGCAGGGGTCACTGATGAATCCATAAATTAGCACTGGAAGCTGTGCGGTTCTGTCAGTGATTATGTTTTATTAAAGGGGCGGTAAGAAGAGTTTTCCACTAAAACGAGTATATAACGGCAAACCCACAGCGAGCCCCGGCACAGAAAGAATACCGAACATACTGACAATAAATTTAGGCCTTTTTATATTCATCAAAGATAATTAGCATCGTGCAAAAGTACTGAGTAGCTGCTATTAGCTGTGCTAACCTTCTTCGGCCCGTGTTTATTGATCACAGTGAGCCACACCGCATCAGAAACCACATGAACAAGCCTGTTATCAGGTAGATTACTGAACATCAAACAGGCCGAGGCAGTCATATGATGATGCATATGGTTAGAATTATGCTAAATACTGTTAAATTTGCCTAATAATAATAATAAAAATAATAATAATAATAATAACAATAATAATATCTCAACATGCTTTACAGACAGGTGATATTGTCTTACAGTAGCATAACAAGTTATGAGTATTAATTTAAAACCATCAACAATGACAGACCAGATTAAAAGGATAAACAAAAAAAAGACTTTAGAAGCTCCGAGTTAAAGAGCTGCGTTTCCAGGTGTTTATTAAAAGTGAGCTCCACAGTCCAGAAGCAGAGGAACTGAACGCGTCTCTCCACATTTTCTGTGTTTTACTGAAAGTGTTCAGAAGGTCAGAATCTGCAGATCTGAGATCATAAACAGACGATCAGGAGCTTTAAGGTCATTCAGAGCTTTAAAAACCAGCAGCAGAGCTTTAAACTCTCTCTAACAGATCCAGGCAGTCAGTGCGGTGTGTAACGGGGTGATATGAGCTCTGTGTCGGTGTTGTGAGGATCCGTGCTGCTCCGTTCTGTACGGGTTCTAGAGGATGGATGGTTTTCTTCAGTTAGAAGACCATTACAGTGATCAACTCTGCTGAACAAATGTTTCTCTGTGTTGCTCTGAGAGAGAAAAGGCTGAACTTTAGTGATATTTCTCAAATAATAAGCTACTTTAGTGACCGTGTTTACATGCAGATAAAACAGAGCTCCGAGTCTAAGATCACACCCAGGTTTCTACTGCAGGTTTGGCATATGAAGCTAAAGAGTCAAGCAGCTTTCTCTGAGCTTTAGTACCACGTTTCAGACACACAGCCGGTCAGTCTGCCTACAGAGTACTGATCATGAGAAGGATAGAAAAGTAAAATTGTGCGTCGTCAGCATAGCTATGAAAGAGGTAGCATGTACAAAGAGAAAAGCAAAGGCCCTAAATCTGAACCTTGCGGGACTCCACAACAGCTTTTTTGAGGAATGGTTTCCCAGGAAAACCAAGAACTGTCTGTTCAATATAGATGATTAAGGTCTGCTTCTTAATGATTGCTTATTTATGAGCAAGAAATTTATAATGCCCTAGTAAATATAAACATACCATTACATAGGAATTACATAGGGTACTGTGTGAAACATGAGCACAAAATGATGGAAAATCAGGCTGTTTTCAGCCATGCTTGGTGGGTCGAATTCAACCCAGAGGCCAGGGGCATAGCTTGAACTTTTAGTTGAAGTAGAAGTATGAAGTGGCCCATCAGTACGGTATTAAAATTACATATAAATTGATACGCTGTGTGCTCTCTTTACATTACTACAACTGTCCATCGTTTCCACATTAGTAAAACATTACATTAATGCAACTATTTCTGGGAAAAAAGCTGGAAGACTAAACCGTGCTGATGTAACATAATTTAGCGTCACTTTTTTTCAGTACACAACATTAACTTTAAAAAAAAAAGCATTTCATACAGTTAAGAACTAAGATATTCATTTGAGATTGCATTCACTACAGCACTGTAATAGTGAATCTACATGCATGTATTTAACCGTACAAGTGACTCTTATTAGTCCCACAACGGGGAAATTTCACCTCCACGTTTAACCCATCCGTGAAGTGAAACACCACATACACACTAGTGAGCACACACACACACTAGGAGGCAGTGTGCACACTTGCCCGGAGCGGTGGGCAGCCCAATCCGCAGCGCCCAGGGAGCAGTTGGGGGTTAGGTGTCTTGCCCAAGGACACTTCAGTCACATACTGTCAGCTCTGGGGATCGAACCAGCAACCTCCTTCATAATGTAGCTCACAGAGCAGCACTGCCAAAGGACTGATTGGTGCCCCGATGGCAGATTTTCACCACAATTCATAATTGATGCTATATTAATGAAAGCTGACGGATGATGGCTGAAGGTCTCACTTTCCATTAGTGGAGGTGCCAGAGGAGCAGCACGGCTTGGCTACGCCTCTGATGTTTCCTTTAATTCAGCCTTAATAATGTCTATATTTGTGCTCTCGGTTAGGTACAAATGTAGCTAGCAAGCATGTGTAAGGGTGTAGTACGTGGTTTGGTGATCTGCTAGCTGGCTAAACCCATTTCTGTAACCTAGTTGGCTGCAGTAGCTAAACGTAGGATGAGCCCCACCAGTTCTCCAACAGCGAGTGAGGCCTGTTTTTTCACGGATCTGCAGTAGCTCATCCGTCTTGTGCCGTCGGCTCCCCACGTCTGCACTTACGGTAGTGAAAATCATTAAAAAAGGATTCACATGCAGATACAAGCAGAGCTCCTGTCGTCGTATTTCACTCCACACACACACACACACACACGCACACACACACACACACACACACACACACACACACACACACACACACACACACACACTTTCTCTCACTCTCTCTCTGGAAGTGTACGTGTGTCCACCTGCCTGGCGGTTTCAGTAACCCTCTCAGATGCAGTGTGCAGAGCTACCGAGCTGGCTGAGCAGTCCGGCTCTTGATTTAGAGGCCACGTATGAGTGTGCGTGATAGCGTTAGCCTCCCTGTGGCCAGCATGTCCTTATGAGAGTGGATGACTGAGGTAATACTCTCTGACTGCTGCCATTGGTCATGGAGTTAATAGCAGGATGCTGGTGAAAGATGCTGCCTGTTGGGCATTAGTATTATAGCGAGGAAAAGGGCTGTGTCTAAAGATGGAGCGAGAGAGAGAGAGAGAGAGAGACGAAGAAAGAAAAAGCACTAAACAGCAAAAGCTGCTGTACTTTTTCTACCTTTTAAATTTTTGTGCCAGTCATTGTGTGTGGGATTGTTTCTGGCTGCAGGGTTGAGGAAGATGAGTGAACATCCTTCATTTGTAACCACAAAGGCAATGGTCAGTATGTGAGTCGGAGGGAGAGTGAAATGCACAGCGAACAACACGATGCTCATGATCAGGAGCTGCCGATCACACACATCATTCATCCATTTAGTTTCTAATAGCACAAAAAGCACCGTTGCTCCACAAGCATGTAGACAAAAATAATCGCTAAAATCACAGGAGCTACCAGAGAATAACTCACTACAACCACCGAAGTGAAACTTGATCCAGCATGTATGAGTGAGCATGAATCATTCCTAAATAACACTATTCACTGCATTCATGCATGAAACAGCACACGATGAGCTAATAAACAAACTCTACTTTCAGTGCTTTATAATAAACGTATTTCGAGCAGAATATCACAAACAAGAGAATTTGTATGCACTTCAGATAAATTTTAAAGCGGTTGTGTACACAGCTTAGCTGAGGAAATAAGTTTAGCCTACCTACTGACACAGATTTAGTGTAACCACTAAAATAGGTGTAGCATGACTACTGAAATGGGTGTAGCATAAATATTAAAATAAGTGTAGTATAATTAGTGAAATGTGTGTAGTATAACTACTGAAATAGGTGTAGTATAACTACTGAAATAGGTGTAGTATAACTACTGAAATGAGTGCAGTACAACTACTGAAATGAGTGCAGTATAACTACTGAAATGAGTGTAGTATAATTACTGAAATGAGTGTAGTATAACTACTGAAATGAGTGCAGTATAACTCCTGAAATGAGTGTAGTATAACTACTGAAATAGGTGTAGTATAACTACTGAAATGAGTGCAGTATAACTACTGAAATGAGTGTAGTATAACTACAGAAATGTGCGTAGTATAACTCCTGAAATGAGTGTAGTATAACTCCTGAAGTGAGTGCAGTATAACTTCTGAAATGAGTGTAGTATAACTCCTGAAATGAGTGTAGTATAACTACAGAAATGAGTGTAGTATAACTACTGAAATGAGTGTAGTATAACTACTGAAATGAGTGTAGTATAACTACTGAAATGAGTGTAGTATAACTACTGAAATTAGTGTAGTATAACTCCTGAAATTAGTGTAGTATAACTACAGAAATGAGTGTAGTATAACTACTGAAATGAGTGCACTATAACTTCTGAAATGAGTGTAGTATAACTCCTGAAATTAGTGTAGTATAACTCCTGAAATTAGTGTAGTATAACTTCTGAAATGAGTGTAGTATAACTCCTGAAATGAGTGTAGTATAACTACAGAAATGAGTGTAGTATAACTACTGAAATGAGTGCACTATAACTTCTGAAATGAGTGTAGTATAACTCCTGAAATGAGTGTAGAATAACTACTGAAATGAGTGTAGTATAATTACTGAAATGAGTGTAGTATAACTACTGAAATGAGTGTAGTATAACTACTGAAATGAGTGTAGTATAACTACTGAAATGAGTGTAGTATTACTCCTGAAATGAGTGTAGTATAACTACTGAAATGAGTGTAGTATAACTACAGAAATGAGTGCAGTATAACTACTGAAATGAGTGCACTATAACTTCTGAAATGAGTGTAGTATAACTTCTGAAATGAGTGTAGAATAACTACTGAAATGAGTGTAGTATAATTACTGAAATGAGTGTAGTATAACTACTGAAATGAGTGTAGTATAACTACTGAAATGAGTGTAGTATTACTACTGAAATGAGTGTAGTATTACTACTGAAATGAGTGTAGTATAACTACTGAAATGAGTGTAGTATAAGTACTGAAATGAGTGTAGTATAACTACTGAAATGAGTGTAGTATAACTCCTGAAATGAGTGTAGTATAACTACTGAAATGAGTGTAGTATAACTACAGAAATGAGTGTAGTATAACTACTGAAATGAGTGTAGTATAACTACTGAAATGAGTGTAGTATAACTACTGAAATGAGTGCACTATAACTTCTGAAATGAGTGTAGTATAACTCCTGAAATGAGTGTAGAATAACTACTGAAATGAGTGTAGTATTACTCCTGAAATGAGTGTAGTATAACTACTGAAATGAGTGTAGTATAACTACTGAAATGAGTGTAGTATAACTACAGAAATGAGTGCAGTATAACTACTGAAATGAGTGCACTATAACTTCTGAAATGAGTGTAGTATAACTTCTGAAATTAGTGTAGAATAACTACTGAAATGAGTGTAGTATAACTACTGAAATGAGTGTAGTATAACTACTGAAATGAGTGTAGTATTACTACTGAAATGAGTGTAGTATTACTACTGAAATGAGTGTAGTATAACTACTGAAATGAGTGTAGTATAAGTACTGAAATGAGTGTAGTATAACTACTGAAATGAGTGTAGTATAACTCCTGAAATGAGTGTAGTATAACTACTGAAATGAGTGTAGTATAACTACAGAAATGAGTGTAGTATAACTACTGAAATGAGTGTAGTATAACTACTGAAATGAGTGTAGTATAACTCCTGAAATGAGTGTAGTATAACTACTGAAATGAGTGTAGTATAACTCCTGAAATGAGTGTAGTATAACTACTGAAATGAGTGTAGTATAACTACTGAAATGAGTGTAGTATAACTACAGAAATGAGTGTAGTATAACTCCTGAAATGAGTGTAGTATAACTACTGAAATGAGTGTAGTATAACTCCTGAAATGAGTGTAGTATAACTACTGAAATGAGTGTAGTATAACTACTGAAATGAGTGTAGTATAACTACTGAAATGAGTGTAGTATAACTACTGAAATGAGTGTAGTATAACTACTGAAATGAGTGCACTATAACTTCTGAAATGAGTGTAGTATAACTACAGAAATGAGTGTAGTATAACTACTGAAATGAGTGTAGTATAACTACTGAAATGAGTGTAGTATAACTCCTGAAATGAGTGTAGTATAACTACTGAAATGAGTGTAGTATAACTACAGAAATGAGTGTAGTATAACTACTGAAATGAGTGTAGTATAACTACTGAAATGAGTGTAGTATAACTCCTGAAATGAGTGTAGTATAACTACTGAAATGAGTGTAGTATAACTACTGACATTTGTATAGTGTAATTTGCTGCTCCCCTCTTAATGAACACATGGCGATGCAGGTTCTGAAGGATGAATGTATGAAGGATGTATAAGGACGTATGAACGTGATCATTATCAGAGCTGCGTTATGAATGAGAAGGAGATAAATAGCGGTCAGCTCAGTCTGTGTAGTGTTGATGAAGATAAGTGTTCAGGTTTGTTGGTCAGAAACGGGATCTTCTGTGGGCCGTGGCTCTATCAGCTGTGTCAGCATTTATATCAATGACCTAACAAAGGTCCATCTGCTCAGCAGTAAGACTGACCCCCCCCCCCCTTTTATCCCCCAGCAGCTACACAACTCATTTCAGTGAAGTCAAAAAATGTATTTCAATTTACCGTAAAGTTTTGGGCGCTTTTTGCCCCCATGGATGGTTTAAGTTGCTCATTCAAAATGTAACGTCAGATGAGAAGAACACGAGGAGAACACAAAAGACAAATTTTATTTCATTTGTTGAGAGAAAAAACGTTCGGCAACACCTATATCACCGGTGTGAAAAAGTAATCACCCCCTGCATTTATTTATTTATTTATTTTGCCTTACGTCTCTCGAGGATGCTGCTTTTCCCTGTCGCTTTCTAATGGTGGATTCTTGAACGCTAACCTTCTCTGAGATGAGCAGGGCCTGCAGTTCCTTAGACATTCCTCTGGGTTATTTTGTGACCTACTGGATGTGTGAGTAGTGTTTTTTTTCCTGCAGTAAATAAAATGGTCATTTTAAAAGTGTAAAACTGATCCTACTTTGATGTGATGTCCTTAAAACAAGTCAAAATGAGGCTCAGTATTGTGTGTGGCCTCCACGTGCAGAAAGCAGAAAGGTACTGAGAAGTGGTCTGTGGTCCCACCTGCAGAACCACTCCTTTATTGAGTGTGTCTTGCTAATTGCCAGAAATTTCCACCTGTTGTCTGTTCCATTTGCACAACAGCTGAGAAATTGATGGTCAGTGTTGCTTCCTAAGTGGACAGTTTGATTTCACAGACGTTTGATTTACTGGGAGTTATATTGTGTTGTTTAAGTGTTCCCTTTATTTTTTTGAGCAGTGTATTTATCAAATGATTAAATATATCCTAAACTTGCATTTATTTGTATTTGTCATTATATTTTTCAGTTGTGTGTAGTAAAGGTAACAGATGTAACTGAACGTACTGGCGTCTGTGATCTGCACTGTACTTTACATTAACCAGTCAGATGAGCTGTCGTCTCTAACTTTACATCTACAAGGTGGACCAACAAGGTAGGAGTGTCTAATAGAGTGGACAGTGAGTGGACAAAGTGTTTAAAAACTCCAGCAGCACTGCTGTGTCTGATCTACTCACACCAGCACAGCACACACTAACGCACCACCACCATGTCAGTGTTACTGCAGTGCTGAGAATGACCCACCACCCAAATAGTACCTGCTCTGTGAGGGTCCATGGGGGTCCTGACCACTGAAGAACAGGGTAACAGAGTATCAGAGAAACAGATGGACTACAGTCTGTAACTGTAGAACTACAGAGTGCAGCTATACAGTAAGTGGAGCTGATGAAGTGGACAGTGAGCGTAGAAACGAGGAGGTGGTCAGAATATTACGCCTGATCAGTGGAGATATATATATATATATATATAAAATTCCTCCCTTTTCCTCCACTCACTTGCAGGTGTTACATTTCCTTCCGGAGTCCATCCAGCTCAACTTTTCCACCTCATCTTGTGATTATGAGATGCTGACCTTGACCACAACAGCTGCACCTGACTCTGAACTAAAAACTGACCTTCATTAGCTACTTCGCCTTGTCCTGCTGGCCTGTGCTGATAATACACTGACCTCAGTCACCCACAAGACTTCACACAGAGGCACCAATTGTCCAAAGGACACGCTTTGTTTTGGTTTATTTCACTATATTTCTCTATTGTACAGCACTGTAAAACAACCTGCCTCTCTCTCACCTCATAGCAGCAAGAAGAGCAGCTCAGCTCAGTTTTAACTCTTAGCAGTCCAGAGTCAACGTTGCAACGATGTCTTCCCATAGTCCATAACATAGCTGTGTAATGAGCTCCATGTACAGTGGGTCTATTTGCTGTATGGACAGGTTCAATTATCACTTCAGACTTTTTTCTGTTTGTTTTGATGTCAAAAAATGATCAAAACAGCAAAAAAGTAAAGGACCTTTGGTAACACTTCATAATTGTAAGCATCTATAAGCACATTCATAACATGTTATAATGCATTCATGAGGCATCATAAACGTCTATAAATATAAAAAAAATTACATATTGCAGCCATGCTTACTATGCATTATGAATTGTTAACATAATGCATTATAAGTAGTGTTCATTAGGGTTTTACCCAATGTGGGAAAGTCAATGTACACCACTGTTAATGTGCACCACCGTTAGCCTGGCACTGCCTTAACACTGCATATCCAATAGAACGTCAGCAGAAACCAGCACTACTGTACTGTAGTGTTGCAGAGTGAAGGGTTCTAGTGCTTCACGTTAGAACCAGCGAGGGAACAAATTACAATGCCAGCGCTCGACTATCTCGACAGTGACAGCGCTGGTTAAGTAAAGCTCACTGTAGCAGTGATTCTAAGCTGGACAGCCTGTTTGGAGCATCTGAATATTCAGGACTGAAGCCCTGAAGATGCAGCTCTAACAGTGCCGGTAGCATGAAATATAATACTGGAAATCCCAGGAAGTAAATAAAATTTGTACTTTTCTTTACGGTAACACTTTCTATGAATGCTACGTTTCTAAGCATCTATAAACATGTTCATAGCATGTTATAATGCATTCATAAGGCATTATAAACATGGTTCTAAATATTTCTAAAAATGAATTACACTGCAGTACACTTTATATCGATGTTTATGGCACATTATGAATGTTAATATAATGCATTATAAGTAGTTTTAATAACACACTATACTGTTAGTGCCAAAGAAGTCAGTCATAGCGAAAGTAAAGATAAACACAAATTTATTTACACCCTGAGATTTCCAGTATTTTATTTCTCAGTGCTGGTATTGTTAGGCACACATCTTCAGGGCTTCAATCCTGAATATTCAGATGCTCCAAACTGTGAAACATTGGATATGCAGTGTTAAGTCAGTGCCAGGCTAACGGTGAACATTAACAGTGGTGTACATTAACGGTAGTGCACATTAACAGTGGTGAACATTAACAATGGTGAACATTAACAGTGGTGAACATTAACAGTGGTGTACATTAACAGTGGTGAACATTAACGGTGGTGTATATTAACAGTGGTGCACATTAACAGTGGTGAACATTAACGGTGGTGAACATTAACAGTGGTGAACATTAACAATGGTGAACATTAACAGTGGTGAACATTAACAGTGGTGTACATTAACGGTGGTGTACATTGACGGTGGTGCACATTAACAGTGGTGAACATTAACAGTTGTGAACATTAACAGTGGTGTACATTAACAGTGGTGAACATTAACAGTGGTGTACATTAACGGTGGTGTACATTAACAGTGGTGTACATTAACAGTGGTGAACATTAACGGTGGTGTATATTAACAGTGGTGCACATTAACAGTGGTGAACATTAACGGTGGTGAACATTAACAGTGGTGAACATTAACAATGGTGAACATTAACAGTGGTGAACATTAACAGTGGTGTACATTAACGGTGGTGTACATTAACGGTGGTGCACATTAACAGTGGTGAACATTAACAGTTGTGAACATTAACAGTGGTGAACATTAACAGTTGTGAACATTAACAGTGGTGTACATTAACAGTGGTGAACATTAACGGTGGTGAACATTAACAGTGGTGCACATTAACAGTGGTGAACATTAACAGTGGTGTACATTAACAGTGGTGAACATTAACAGTTGTGAACATTAACAGTGGTGTATATTAACAGTGGTGAACATTAACGGTGGTGTATATTAACAGTTGTGCACATTAACAGTGGTGAACATTAACAGTGGTGAACATTAACAGTGGTGAACATTAACAGTGGTGCACATTAACGGTGGTGTACATTAACGGTGGTGCACATTAACGGTGGTGAACATTAACAGTGGTGAACTATAACGGTGGTGTATATTAACAGTGGTGCACATTAACAGTGGTGTACATTAACGGTGGTGAACATTAACAGTGGTGATCATTAACAGTGGTGAACATTAACAGTGGTGAACATTAACAGTGGTGCACATTAACGGTGGTGAACATTAACAGTGGTGTACATTAACGGTGGTGAACATTAACAGTGGTGCACATTAACGGTGGTGAACATTAACGGTGGTGAACATTGACTTTCCCACATTGGGTGAAACTCTGATGTTGCTCTAGTTTAAACTCTGACGTTTGAAGCCTGTAATGAGCTTTATTGTGTTTTAGTGTTTCAGTAAATCCTTCAGTAAATTCTTCAACTTGAAGCCTCAGTCTGAACCCTGGAGGAGGCTTTAGTCCAGTACGCTCCACTTTACTCAGAGCGGACTAATACAGCTTATGAGCTCTTATAATGCGTTATGAACAGTACTAATGATGCATTATGTTAGCAATTCATAATGCACAATAAGCATGGCTATAACATGTAATGCATTTTTATAAACATTTATAGCCATGTTTATAATTCCTTATGAATGTATTATAACATGTTATGAATGTGTTTATAGATGCTTACAAACGTGACATTCATAGAAAGAGTTAGCAAACTTTTTTTTTTCCTTTTTACGAAAACTAGACTGCACACACATCAAACCATTCATTAAAATCATATCATAATAAAAAATCCCCTCTTCTACTTAAACAGAACAGTGCGGTGTGGACTCCAAGTTCAGAATCTGCACTTTCCACATAATTTCTCCACTCGTTTTAATGAGCTACGAATCAGAAACAGTTCATCTGCAATTACGGCACGCTTTCGTTAACGGTGGCTTCTGAGGGTAAAAGCTCAAATCTCTCCGCTGACGTGTTAATATTACAGAGCTGACGATGGAGACCTGGAGGGAATTACAGCCATTTAAATATCCAGGAGAACAGCAGCCTCCAGAGATATTAACACATTCAGATATAAGATCTGTCGCCATGGGAACCAGAATAATGACACAAAGCTGTAAAATTACATTTCGTTTCAGCCGTAGTTTCATCCTGTTGGAAAGTCAGCGGAGTGTTACTGTCTTCATACTACAGTGTTGAAATGGTACAAATTAGATTTTTTTTTTTTTTTGGCCAACTGTGGCACAGATCCGACTGATTAGTGGAAAAGGCTGATATTGTTCTCTATAATAAATGTTCATTTGGGTTTTTACTATTAAAGAGATCGACTGTCTCATTTAAAAAGCTCTATAATGTTCATATGATCCACACAGTCGCTCTGACAGACTGTAATACACTACAGGAAGCGTAGGGGGCGATACGGCTTCTACTGTCTCATTTAAAAAGCTCTATAATGTTCATATGATCCACACAGTCGCTCTGACAGACTGTAATACACTACAGGAAGCGTAGGGGGCGATACGGCTTCTACTGTTTCATTTAAAAAGCTCTATAATGTTCATATGATCCACACAGTCACTCTGACAGACTGTAATACACTACAGGAAGCGTAGGGGGCGATACGGCTTCTACTGTTTCATTTAAAAAGCTCTATAATGTTCATATGATCCACACAGTTGCTCTGACAGACTGTAATACACTACAGGAAGCGTAGGGGGCGATACGGCTTCTACTGTTTCATTTAAAAAGCTCTATAATGTTCATATGATCCACACAGTCGCTCTGACAGACTGTAATACACTACAGGAAGCGTAGGGGGTGATACGGCTTCTACTGTTTCATTTAAAAAGCTCTATAATGTTCATATGATCCACACAGTCGCTCTGACATACTGTAATACACTACAGGAAGCGTAGGGGGCGATACGGCTTCTACTGTTTCATTTAAAAAGCTCTATAATGTTCATATGATCCACACAGTCGCTCTGACAGACTGTAATACACTACAGGAAGCATAGGGGGCGATACGGCTTCTACTGTTTCATTTAAAAAGCTCTATAACGTTCATATGATCCACACAGTCGCTCTGACAGACTGTAATACACTACAGGAAGCGTAGGGGGCGATACGGCTTCTACTGTTTCATTTAAAAAGCTCTATAATGTTCATATGATCCACACAGTCGCTCTGACAGACTGTAATACACTACAGGAAGCGTAGGGGGCGATACGGCTTCTACTGTTTCATTTAAAAAGCTCTATAATGTTCATATGATCCACACAGTCGCTCTGACAGACTGTAATACACTACAGGAAGCGTAGGGGGCGATACGGCTTCTACTGTTTCATTTAAAAAGCTCTATAATGTTCATATGATCCACACAGTCGCTCTGACAGACTGTAATACACTACAGGAAGCGTAGGGGGCGATACGGCTTCTACTGTTTCATTTAAAAAGCTCTATAATGTTCATATGATCCACACAGTCGCTCTGACAGACTGTAATACACTACAGGAAGCGTAGGGGGCGATACGGCTTCTACTGTTTCATTTTAAAAGCTCTATGATGTTCATATGATCCACACAGTCTCTCTGACAGACTGTAATACACTACAGGAAGCGTAGGGGGCGATACGGCTTCTACTGTTTCATTTAAAAAGCTCTATAATGTTCATATGATCCACACAGTCGCTCTGACAGACTGTAATACACTACAGGAAGCGTAGGGGGCGATACGGCTTCTACTGTTTCATTTAAAAAGCTCTATAATGTTCATATGATCCACACAGTCACTCTGACAGACTGTAATACACTACAGGAAGCGTAGGGGGCGATACGGCTTCTACTGTTTCATTTAAAAAGCTCTATAATGTTCATATGATCCACACAGTCGCTCTGACAGACTGTAATACACTACAGGAAGCGTAGGGGGCGATACGGCTTCTACTGTTTCATTTAAAAAGCTCTATAATGCTCATATGATCCACACAGTCGCTCTGACAGACTGTAATACACTACAGGAAGCGTAGGGGGCGATACGGCTTCTACTGTTTCATTTAAAAAGCTCTATAATGCTCATATGATCCACACAGTCGCTCTGACAGACTGTAATACACTACAGGAAGCGTAGGGGGCGATACGGCTTCTACTGTTTCATTTAAAAAGCTCTATAATGTTCATATGATCCACACAGTCGCTCTGACAGACTGTAATACACTACAGGAAGCGTAGGGGGCGATACGGCTTCTACTGTTTCATTTTAAAAGCTCTATGATGTTCATATGATCCACACAGTCTCTCTGACAGACTGTAATACACTACAGGAAGCGTAGGGGGCGATACGGCTTCTACTGTTTCATTTAAAAAGCTCTATAATGTTCATATGATCCACACAGTCGCTCTGACAGACTGTAATACACTACAGGAAGCGTAGGGGGCGATACGGCTTCTACTGTTTCATTTAAAAAGCTCTATAATGTTCATATGATCCACACAGTTGCTCTGACAGACTGTAATACACTACAGGAAGCGTAGGGGGCGATACGGCTTCTACTGTTTCATTTAAAAAGCTCTATAATGTTCATATGATCCACACAGTCGCTCTGACAGACTGTAATACACTACAGGAAGCGTAGGGGGTGATACGGCTTCTACTGTTTCATTTAAAAAGCTCTATAATGTTCATATGATCCACACAGTCGCTCTGACATACTGTAATACACTACAGGAAGCGTAGGGGGCGATACGGCTTCTACTGTTTCATTTAAAAAGCTCTATAATGTTCATATGATCCACACAGTCGCTCTGACAGACTGTAATACACTACAGGAAGCATAGGGGGCGATACGGCTTCTACTGTTTCATTTAAAAAGCTCTATAACGTTCATATGATCCACACAGTCGCTCTGACAGACTGTAATACACTACAGGAAGCGTAGGGGGCGATACGGCTTCTACTGTTTCATTTAAAAAGCTCTATAATGTTCATATGATCCACACAGTCGCTCTGACAGACTGTAATACACTACAGGAAGCGTAGGGGGCGATACGGCTTCTACTGTTTCATTTAAAAAGCTCTATAATGTTCATATGATCCACACAGTCACTCTGACAGACTGTAATACACTACAGGAAGCGTAGGGGGCGATACGGCTTCTACTGTTTCATTTAAAAAGCTCTATAATGTTCATATGATCCACACAGTCGCTCTGACAGACTGTAATACACTACAGGAAGCGTAGGGGGCGATACGGCTTCTACTGTTTCATTTAAAAAGCTCTATAATGCTCATATGATCCACACAGTCGCTCTGACAGACTGTAATACACTACAGGAAGCGTAGGGGGCGATACGGCTTCTACTGTTTCATTTAAAAAGCTCTATAATGCTCATATGATCCACACAGTCGCTCTGACAGACTGTAATACACTACAGGAAGCGTAGGGGGCGATACGGCTTCTACTGTTTCATTTAAAAAGCTCTATAATGTTCATATGATCCACACAGTCGCTCTGACAGACTGTAATACACTACAGGAAGCGTAGGGGGCGATACGGCTTCTACTGTTTCATTTTAAAAGCTCTATAATGTTCATATGATCCACACAGTCTCTCTGACAGACTGTAATACACTACAGGAAGCGTAGGGGGCGATACGGCTTCTACTGTTTCATTTAAAAAGCTCTATAATGTTCATATGATCCACACAGTCGCTCTGACAGACTGTAATACACTACAGGAAGCGTAGGGGGCGATACGGCTTCTACTGTTTCATTTAAAAAGCTCTATAATGTTCATATGATCCACACAGTCACTCTGACAGACTGTAATACACTACAGGAAGCGTAGGGGGCGATACGGCTTCTACTGTTTCATTTAAAAAGCTCTATAATGTTCATATGATCCACACAGTCGCTCTGACAGACTGTAATACACTACAGGAAGCGTAGGGGGCGATACGGCTTCTACTGTTTCATTTAAAAAGCTCTATAATGTTCATATGATCCACACAGTCGCTCTGACAGACTGTAATACACTACAGGAAGCGTAGGGGGCGATACGGCTTCTACTGTTTCATTTAAAAAGCTCTATAATGCTCATATGATCCACACAGTCGCTCTGACAGACTGTAATACACTACAGGAAGCGTAGGGGGCGATACGGCTTCTACTGTTTCATTTAAAAAGCTCTATAATGCTCATATGATCCACACAGTCGCTCTGACAGACTGTAATACACTACAGGAAGCGTAGGGGGCGATACGGCTTCTACTGTTTCATTTAAATAGCTCTATATATCTATCTATCTGTCTATCAGTCTGCCTGTATGTCAGTCTAATTAGCTATCTATGTAAGTATCAGTGTATACATCCCTTTGTCTGTCTTTCTGTCTTTTCCTCTGCTTTAACTGTCTGCCCATCAGGCCGACATTGCACTCTTTCCTGCAGGTGTTTCATCACTGTGTTCTAAGGAGATCAGCGAAACACCTCATGATCTTTCCGGTCGTTCCTTCATCTGCTCTGAAATGGGTTTTTCAAGTGGCTGCCAGTTTTCGGCGGGCGAGCGTCTGAGTGAAATCACCCACAAAGTGTTTGTCTTTGAGCAGGCGACAGAGGCAGCTCACGCCAGAGCCAATTTGCTTCTTGTTAAGTAAAAATCCGAGTTCACTGCCCAACGGATCACAATTAATTACTCCTGCTTCTGCTGCGAAGAGCCTCCAGAACCTCCTCAGCCTCCAGAGCGGGGTTAAAGCGGAAAGTCAGAGAGACAGAGAGTCAGAGAGGCGTAGGTAGATTTCGAACTGCTCAAAATAAAAATACAGAAATAAACTATTCAGTTCACTGCCTAACGCTGCAGGGTGTTGCTGGAACTGCGCTACATTAAAATGATATTCTAAACTACAAAACCAATTCCCAAAAAGCTGGGACGTGGTGTAAAATGTCAATAAATGTAAATACAAACAGAACGCAATTATTTGCAAATCTCACAGACTGATATTTTACTCACAGTTGAACAAAGAAGATATCAGACAGTGAGCGTGAGACTCCTTTAGAAATTGATGGCAGCAACGTATCTCAAAAAAGTTGGGACAGGGCCATGTCTTCCATTGTATTCTGTTTTTATTTACATTTCTTTACATTTTATGCAACTTTTTTTTGGAATTGGGGTTGTAATGTACAAAAGTATGACTACAGAAAGAAAGGGAAGAAATAGAAAAGTCAATTTGACTGGAAATTTGAGGACGATATGTGAAATTTTGTCTAATATCCTGCTTAGACATCATTGTGCCAGCCGGAAAAGGCTGAGCGAAACGCCAGTGGACCACCAGCTCTGCCATCAACGGGCCAACAGTGGCCCACTGTCCCCTTGCTATCAGGGAACATCTGCCGATGACACTTTCTGGTGACCAGGCTTGCTGGGACAGATAGAGAAGTACGCATAATCCTACCTAACTAGGTCAATTTAAAGAAAATGTAGGAAATGTAGGCAAATAAAGGGAAACGATTGCACTAGGGTAACTTTGACTTCGCTATGATGCAGTAGACTTTCTAGCGTACTATGTGACTGTGCTAACTGCGGTAGCTAAATGTAATGCAGTGGAACGCAAGGTAAACAGTCATATTATTAAAAAAACATAATTTATCTGATAACTAGAATGAAGCAGGCCAGCCTGCATGTAAGTTGACTAATAATAATAATACCTATTTAAATAATAATAATACCTATTTAAAGATATAATCGCTGTAATGCAAACAAAGTCATGAAGCAGTTAAATTCAAAGCAAATGATTCTCTTTGATTCACAGGTCGAATGACTGTTAATAACCTTTTAATAGTTTTAATTTCACCACTTTTTGCAAAATAAAGGTTCTCATCTTTTCTTTTTTTTGAAATATTACATTATGTCCAGTGAGACGCCTCGTTTATGCACAGCCAAAATAAAAATGACCTCTTACCCCTTTGGTCATTATGCCATTATGCCTATACGACAGTCCCATTTTGCCCATAACATCAACTTCCATTTAATTATCTGTAAACTGAAAATTGAACACATTTACGGTATTCACTGACGCTCTTTGATTATCGTACACAGTGAGGTGAAGGTGGTGTTAGGAGTCTTGTCCAAGGACTCTTATTGGTATAGTGTAGGGTGTTTACCCAGGTGGGGCACTGAACCCCACGCTACTGCATAGAAGACAGAGATGTTACCCATTACACTAACGAACCACCCAAAAGGGTGTCTCAGCAAAATGACCACAGTCCATATTAACCTAACGTACACCTGTACACTTTACGCATGTTGACGTAAACGTTGATGAACATGGTACAAAGTGTTTATGCAAGATTTCACAACTGTGTTAAGTGGACGCCCTTCGAGCAGTGTTACTATAATGATGCTCAAAATGTTATTTATTTATTTATTTGTTTTCATCTCTGGGGTCGGGGTCAATCTCTGACGGTTCAGCTAAACTGAAGCAGGCTAGCTGGTGGCTAGCTTGCCCCCTAAAACGAGACTCTGCTTGTTTCAACAAGCTACAAGTGAGAGCTCATTTGACCAGCAGCAAGAGGAGGTGTTTCACGGTGCATAGGCTGCAGGGGACCTGAGAGGGTTAATGAAAGATGCTCTGTCAGAAGCGAAGGCGGCGTTCGTGATGGAGCTGCAGAGGTAATGAATAAAGTCTGCGTAGCATTCTCCGTGGCCATTGGGAGCTCTTTCACGTGAATTGAATTGAGCATAGCTGGAGCCTTGAGACACTGGAGTCTTTAACTGAAACTTAATATCGCTCCCGTATCGGGTCAGGCCTGCACGCTCTCTCAGCTCCGCCGCGGCACACAAACACCGCGGAAAGCAATTATTCTGTGTCAAGGTTCTAGTCTGTTGTTAGCATTGTGGGCCGAGAACAGAAAAAAAAATGTAAAAATCATTGCAGCCTTTCGGCCTTGGCAGGATCAGCTGACAGGAAAGGATCGATGGACGGAAAGGCTGAACGAGTGAGGGAAACGAATGGAAGTCGTGAAGTCGGTCTGGACCCGACTTCCTGTGACCACTTAGGGGAATATTCGGAAAACAAACGCCCCCAGCTTCTCCCTCTTGTCCCAAAGAGACGGGTGGAGGTTCCTTCTTCCGTTTAGCACTTGAGCAATCAGGCTAATGTAGCTCCCAACTAACGGAAGCTGCTGGCAAGTGGCCGTTTAAGAGTTCTTTAGTAAAGGAAATGGTCTCAGTTGGAAAACAGACTGAACTACTCCAGGCGTAAATGTTTCTCTGCATGGTGAAACTGTTCTTCAGATTGACGGAGAATGTGTTTTATGTGTTTGTATATTGTTTGTATAAAATGGTTCTAGATATCACTCAAATGGGCTCTTGTAATGGTACAAGCTCAACATCATAACAACAGAAGTGCTATATTTCAGCAGTAGAAGAGGAGAAGGAGTGTGTTGTCGCCGTGATGTTACTGGTGATAACTCCCTCCTGGAGTGCTCTACTGCTTTAATACAGCAGTTAAATAAATACAGTAAGAAATGAATAAACTGGCTGTGAACGCGGCTTTAATATGTTTTAATGTTTAGCTCCTTCCTCCTAATTATAGCTCCTTAATGAGCAGGTTGGTGCTACGTCAGAGTAACGAGCTCCGCCCACTCGCTGCTCAGCCGGCAGTTCGTTCTCCAGCTACTTACGCTAAATTCCCAAACTGTCGTCACCACTGAGCAGCTTTTCAGTCGGCAGCTGTGACAGAAGAACAGCTGAACAACCTGGAATCAGCCAGAAATGAACCCAACACCATTCTCCAGACGTGTCTGATCTTCAGAGTCGGACCAAATCAGACTGAGCCATAAAACTGACCCAATATCAGGTTCAGCTCAGTTTGGTCAGTTTGTCCAGATCAGTATTAATGTTGTTTTGTTCCAGCCGGTCTGTGAAGCTTCTTACAGCCCGTTTAGTTTGGCGAATGGTGTTGGGTTCATTTCTGGCTGATTCCAGGTTGTTCAGCTGTTCTTCTGTCACAGCTGCCGACTGAAAAGCTGCTCAGTGGTGACGACAGTTTGGGAATTTAGTGTCGTCTCGTCTTCAGAGTCGGACCAAATCGGCTGCCAGTCAGATGTCGGTCTTGAGTGAGAAGTAAAAACGTTCAAACAGCCTGAGCGTTTTCTACAGCTGTCAGAGTCGTTGCTTAGCAACTCCACAGAAAAGTGGACGTTTCTGCAGAACGACCCAAAAGTTTGCACCTCCCCATCTCCCCACCCACCACCTGAGTTAAACCATATGTTTTGTTGATTTTCTAAGTGTGAATAAGTTAAAACTCATAAAAACTGTGAACTAACAGCAGAAAAATGTCATTTTTAAGTGTTTCCCCGTAGAGGATGTTCATTTTAACTTATTTTCACTTAGAAAAATCAAGAAAAACATGGAATTCGGTGTTGGAACCTTTGCAAATGACCGTTTAGGAAGAGGCGAGCACTTTCCATCTAAATCTACTGGAGTTTACTGGTTATATTATTGATTAAATCAGTTAGGATCTAGTATATTTATAGCTTTGATTTAATATCAACCTTAAATTAATTAATTACACAAGACTCTATTTTCCGATATTTGGTCTAAGCCCACACTCGCACACAGAGAATACAAACAAACAAAAATAAGCAGAGGAAGGTTGAAGCAGAGGAGGAGGATGAAGAAGAGCAGGGTGACGGACGAGGAGGAAGATCAGCTGTGATGAAAAATGGATAACCTCCCATCCAAGGAAGCAGCTGTAATAGAAAAGGCTGGCATTGTGCGAGCGAGCCCTGCTGTTGGGATTAGTCGGAATCCCAGCTGTGCTTGTGTTGTCCTGGTTGAGAATTGAGGAGAATATAAATAAGCTCCACATCTGTATTTGGAGCGATTCATATATTAACTAAATTACAATCTGCTGTATAATGTTTGCTGTATAGTGGCCTGACTAGGCAGCACAAACCCCACATTAGCTCTTTAATAAAGACTCTTTGATTAAAAAAAAAAAAAAACAGACTTTTAAATACACTTGGAACATCAAAACAACATGTGGTTTGATCTTGGTGTGTTTGCATACGACTGCAGGTTTGGGGTGTAATGATTTCAATATGGAACCGAAAAATAAAAAAATGAGCATGAAACGGTTTATGGAGATGTGAAATAGGCTCAAATCTCTCTCTGTAATGCACCAACAAATTTGTTTGGATACAAAATCAGATACTCAGGTTTGATGCTGTGCAGGTTTTAATGCGAAACCATCTACATCTGCTTCTGTCCTTCACTTCAGAAAAGACAGAAGTTGTTCCTTTTTTTCTTGCCTTATTCCAAATAAACACTGATATAAAGTGTCTATGAGACTACAGTCATTAGGTGAGACCGTTAACTCTGGGAGTCACCAGTTTCACTATGATAATTGATTTTCTTTACTTGCATATTAGATTTACAGCGTATCGAGACTGAATAGAAGGGGCGCAAGAATTGAGCCCTGAGGGACACCACACACCACAGTAGGTTGGTTTGGACTCAGTTACTGCCAGTGATGAACAAGCAGTCCTCTAAATCTGGTTTAAACCCTCTGAGGATCATTTCAGAGAGTCCCGCCCTAAAGTTCCAGATGATCTACGAATAATCTTTGATCCACGGTGTTGAACGGAGCACTGGGATCCAATAACACCAGCAGTGAAGGATGCTCTTTTGGCACCTTCCTTCCTTTCTTCCTTCTTTCCATCCTTTATTCCTTCCCTCTTTCCTTCCTTTATTCCTTCCCTGCCTCCTTCCTTTCTTCCTTCTGTTCCTTCTTCCTTCCTCCTTTCCTTCCTTCCTACCTTCTTCCGTCCCTCTTTGCTTCTTTCCTTTCCTCCTTCCTGCCTTCCTTCCTTTCTTCCCTCTTTCCTTCCTGCCTTCCCTCCTTCCTCCCTCCTTGCTTCCTTCCTACCTTCCCTCCTTCCTTCCTTCTTTCCTTCCTTCCTACTTACTTCCATCCCTCCTTGCTTTCTTCCTGCCTCCCTTCCTTACTTCCTTCTTGCCTTCCTTCTTTCCATCCTTCCTTCTCTTTTTCCTTCCTCCCTTCCCTCCTTCCTCCCTCCTTGCCTACTTCCTTCCTTATTCCCCTCCTTCCTTTTTTCCTTCCATCCCTCAATCCTTTACACCTTCCTTCCTTCTTTCCTTCCTTCCCTCCCTCTTTCCTTCCTTCCTCATCTTTCTTCACCAGATGCACTGGATACAGTGTATTACAACAACATGACTCTTGCAAAACAGTCAGTAAACACAAAACTTCATATCACCAATAATTTACAGCTTTTTTATTGTAACCTTGGCAACGTTGTAACACAATAAACGCCATTTCTATTAGAAGCTATTCAATTCCTGAACGCTGAACGCAGCACTGAGATCTAGTGACACCAGCACTGCAGTTCTGCTAGAGCCCGTGTTCAGAAAGCTGTCGTCTTCTTCTCTCTCTCTTTCTCTTTCATTCTTTCTCTCTCTCTTTCTCTTTCATTCATTCTTTCTTTCTCTCGCTCTCTCTTTCATTCATTCTTTCTTTCTCTCTCTCTTTCATTTATTCTTTCTTCCTCTTTCACTTTCTTTCTCTCTCTCTCTTTCTTTCATTCTTTCTTTCTCTCTTTCTCTCTCTTTCATTCATACTCTCTCTCTCTTTCATTCATTCTTTCTTTCTCTCTCTCTTTCATTCATTCATTCATTCATTCTTTCTTTCTCTCTCTCTCTCTTTCTTTCTTTCTTTCTTTCTTTCTTTCTTTCTTTCTTTCTTTCTTTCTTTCTTTCTTTCTTTCCTCTTTCACTGAAAGCAGTGATGCACAGTCTAACAACAACACCAATCTCGTCAGAGTTCAGTAAATCCAGAGACAGTAATCAGTTCATTTTATTCATTGTGATTCATCACTTTCAGCAAAAAGACATTGTAACTGTAGTGGAACCCACATCTTCAGCGCCTTTATTTAGGGAACATAACTGTGCTTATTCCACCATGCACCCCATCTTCACTCCAGGCTTATCATTTCCTTTCTCTGTTTAAATGTGTTATATCAATCTTCACCTTCTATCTGGGAAAGTGAACATAATGCACTTTCAGGACTTTTAGGACCACGCTGTACCTGTGGGGGGGCGTTTGGGTCGAGTACGTCGAATGCATCACTTTTCAGTGCTACTTCTTTCTTTCTTTCAACGTTTCCTTATTGCATTTCTATCCATTCGCCTTTAAACTAACCAACCAAGTTTGCTTTTCTTAAATATTTGATTTTGCAGCGACAGCGTGTCGTCTGGTGGAGTTTGGGTGGCAGGCTGTTGTTCCTGAAACAGACACAGTGTTGGTGTGAAACATGATCTCCAGGAATAACAAGAAACAACCGAGGGAAAAAAATCTGTCACATTACAGATTCGTGTCTCATTCGGACGCAAGCAGTCTGCGGTTTGGGGAAAGGGGCTTTGCGTGTTGTTTTTGTTTTTGTTTTGTTTACAGTTATGAGTTTCAGCAAATAACTGGGACCCCAAACACACAAACCTGAAAGCTCTCTGAGCTCCAACACGCCATTACCGCAGCTCTGAAGATAATTATTATTTACAGACTTCTGTGTAAACAAGGCAGCGGTCTTCAGCGGTGGGCCGATGTTTTCACTGCATGTCTGCACTAATAAGTCACTGCAAATGAATCTGAACCTCGGTTACAGATGCTCACCGGCCACTTTATTAGGTTCAGTTGCTTGTTAACACAAATAGCTAATCAGCCAATCACACGGCTGCAGCTCACTGCATTTAGGCCTGTAGAGGTGGTCAAGACGACTTGCTGAAGTGCAGACCGAGCATCAGAACGGAGAAGAAAGGGGATTTAAGGGGCTTTGAGAGAACGGTCCGAAAAAGAGGAAATATCCAGCGAGCGGTCAGTTGTGTGGACGAAAATGCCTTGTTGATGTGAGAGGTCAGAGGAGAATGGGCAGACTGGTTCCAGATGATAGAAAGACAACAGAAACTCAAATAACCAACCAGAATCTCTGAGGAACGTTTCCAACACCTTGTTGAAAGTCAGCCACGAAGAATTAAGACAGTTCTGAAGGAAAAAGGGGGTCCAGCCTTTTACTAGCAAGGGGTACCTAATAAAGTGGCCGGTAAGTGTGTATTCTTTACTTTGACAGAGATGGTGCAGTCAGAACAAACAAAATGCACCAACAAATCAGCAGAACTCAGCCAGGAAGAGTCAAACAAGTGGTAAATGCATTTGTTGTTGTTTACATGCTCTCTGTGCTCAATCCATGCTGTTGTTCAGTGCTCGAGGAGTATGGATTAAAGCCCAATCGAACTATCCGTTAGTCAATATCATCTGGCAATACTCACAGCCCACGGTTTATCTGAACAGGCCAAAATAACAGCTTTATATCAACGATGATTTACAGATTTTTTGGTTGTAACTTTGCAATATTAATGCTGTTTTTATTACAAAGAGAACTGACTCAAAAGGCCTATTAACAAAAACCAGATCCATAAGAACTTGGGTGCAGGATTGTTTACAGTCTACCACTACCAGAATTACTGGCACCCCCAAAAAAACTAAGCAAAAATGAATATGCAAAAAAATTAACAAGGCATATAATCATTTGAATGTTCCTCCAAAATGTTTGGAGAGATTAGCATTTATCTAACAAAAACCCCTCCTACCAGATGCTGTTTTATTTTGGGAATAGTGTAAACTTTTCACAACAATATATATATAATTATTATTTTATTTGCAATAAAAAACAAAAAATAAAATCTTTTTATTGCTCGAGTCTCCAGGAACTCCACTGTTGTCTGGGAGCATGTCCTGGGGTATAAATCTTAGGCTACATCATCATCAAATCATTTGATTTACAGGTGCCAATAATTCTGGACCTGGCTGTGTTTCTGCTGCTTAGCTGAGTTTAAGAAATGTGATGACTGATTACGACTAAAACCAGTCACATGACATTAAAATATTAAATATCAATCACATCGTTTATTTCAGTTATTGTAAAGTTTTACATTTTAAATTCCCCACTGCCAGTCCTCATACTCCAGAATGATATCACTTATTGCCCTAATGATAACCAGGGTGTCCTTTGCCCTGGGCTTTCATTTACATTTACAGCATTTGGCTGACGCTCTTATCCAGAGCCACTAACAATTTGATGATTTTACACAGGGAGGCCAAGGTGGTGTTAGGAGTCTTGCCCAAGGACTCTTATTGGTATAGTGTAGGGTGTTTGCCCAGGTGGGGGATTGAACCCCAGTCTACAGTGTAGAAGGCAGAGGTGTTAACTGTCCAATGAAAAACAAGTATCTCCAAAATACGAACTTTACAGGAGAGGGCAAAAACCTTCTTTACTTTCAATGTAAATCAATGAAGAGAGATTTTATTCCAAGCGATTTCTGAGCATTTCTACTGGGCCAATCATCATGAAATTTTCAGACAACGTAAAGGCCAGCTACTGAGCTCAAATGATGCAGAAAAGTAAAAATCGCAAAAAATGATATTGTTTCCTGTTTAATAGACATTAGAGAGGAGACGAGATGGTTGATGTGGAGAGAGAGGGAATGTGAAGATTGCTGTCTTTCATAACAGCATCACTGAGGGAAGTGATGCTTTCTAAGATAAGCAGTGTTTACACTCGTCTTTTCTTCACGTCAGTGATCCATGCTCAACATCCCAAACCGTTCCTACAGTGGACTGGGATGAGCCCGGGACCCTCACATGCCCAGCCGATGGCCCTGATGATAACAGGCCGTCGTTCTGCCCACCCCTAGGTTTGCATGAGCCAGTTTAAGGTTACAGCTCTGAATGATGGAGCTGAATGAGGTCAGTCAATGACAGTATTACATGTACAGTAAGGTCAATGTGCTTGTTTTGATGGGGGCTGGGTCTCCAAAGCAGGTCAATCAATCAGTCAGTCAGTTTGGCTCCACACAGTACAGCCTGGGTTTGTATCGTCCAGCCACAAAGTGCACATACCATGACCACCCAGTATGCCACACGTATGGATATAATTCTAGGTCAGCCAACAACAAAATAACAGCAGAAATGCAAAGAAAACGTCCTCTCCTGGAGGTCCTGAATCTGTGTGGGACGCCATCGGCGGACAAAACAGATCAATCAGCGGCCGATCGCGTGACTTATATAACAAAAGCGGCGCGGCCAACGTGAGCGAAGGCCAGCGCTAGTATGAGTCAATCTGAGGGTCAATGTTGTTGTTCAGTAAAGGCCGAAAATAAAACCTGATCCAAAACCGGCACTTTTACACCGACGCCCACCAACATTCAACTCCAACTGTCGGTCAAAGGCCTGGACGCTGCGGTCTGAATGCATTTCTTTCATAATATTAAGACATTTTAACGTAAATACATCTCACCTATTATCTAAATAATAAAGCTGATTGATTATTTTCCAAAACAAACATTTAAATAGTGAAAAATGTAAAAAAAAAAAAAAAAAAAAAAGAATTTTCTAACACAGAATTTTTTGGCTTTAAATTTCCGGTGTTTGGAATTTAAAGTTGTTTTTTTTTTTCTTAAATTTAGACCACATTTAATTTTTTGTTTTCCAGCTGAAAACATTTCGACAAAAAACAGCAAAAGTGTCAAAATCCAAGACATTACCAATAATTATACTGCCCGATTATGATTATGGTGAAAATGAGAAACAGCCTCCCTGTGCTGGTCAACAGCGAGAATATCAGTAGAACCATTTCTCTGGTTCTATGAGGATCATTAGACACGAGATTCATGATCTCTGCTCATGTGACGGTAGAACAGCCAAGAACTGCTGCACTACAGGTTTGACAGCTCTAGAAAACATCCAGAATAAAGCAAAAGAGCCGAAAGGGAAGCCCATGCAAACATCTCAAAGAGTGAGTGGAGAGTTTCCAAAGAATCTAAAGTAAGATTTGGATTTATTTCACACATTTTTCGAGGAACTGCTAAGAACACACAATACAGAAAGGCCTTCTGTGTTTTTTGTGGACAGTTTGGACGATAATGTACTTCAGAGTTCAACCACAAAGAAATCGGATGTGGACCGAGCGGAAGTGAAGAATGTTGCAGGAATTTATAGGAACCGCATCATCACTTTTAGCTATGACCACATAATTCCACAGGAATTCCTTTAGGAAGCCGTTCAAAGCATCATGAAATCTCAAATTTCACCGAAATTTCCTCATTTTGAGAATTACTTTTTAAAAATGCAGAAATCTAAATGGAAGAAGTATTTATCAGTATTTGATACGGAAAACGAAACAATACACCACATTTTGGAAACTGAGAGCTGTTAAAATTCTGCTGCTTTTACTGAGAATTTTAAGAGTTTTAGAGAAATTTGGATTTTAAGTAAAATTTGTTTGAAGATTTTTTTTTATGAATTTTGAGCTTTACAGACAAAACTTTGATTTTTTTAAAATTTAACTTTGAGATTTTGGGGAACGTTTGGATTTTGAGATTTCTAGAGAATTTGGGTGAGCGCATATTTAACTAAACACTCTTATGACTGATCAAATTTTACTCGACATTCTATGATCAATGCAGTTGAATTGCTTCCTGCATAAAAATGCATCACGATATACTTTCAACCCCCCCCCACACCCCACACCCCCCCACAACCCCCCACCCCCTCACTGACTCAAGCAGTAAATAAACTCATAAGCCCTGCAGGCTCCTACCTTCACTCAGGCCCATGTTGATGCTCCAGTAGCTCTGCAGGCACTGGAGCTCCTTCTTCATGCCTCTTTTACAGCGGCAGTCGTACAGCGGGCTCTCCTGCAGAACCTCCAGAGCCGCCTGGCACTCCTTATTAGCCAGCATGGTGTTCCAGTCTTTGCCCACCAGGCACTGCCTCATGATGCGGTAACGGGAGCTACACTGAGGGTTCTGGTTACAGACCTCACTGGCCTTTACACAGTCCACCCATTCCTGCTGAGGACCGGATGCAGACAGAGCCGAGGAACTGGACATGCTGACCACAAGCTCATCTGAATGAGGGAGAAGAGAAGAGAAGAGAAGAGAAGAGAAGAGAAGAGAGAAGAGAAGAGAAGAGAAGAGAAGAGAAGAGAAGAGAAGAGAAGAGAGAGAAGAGAAAATAAGAGAAGAGAAGAGAGAAGAGTAGACAAGAGAAGAGAAAAGAAAATAAGAGAAGAAAAAAGAAGAGAAGAGAAGAGAAGAGAAAAGAGAAGAGAGTAGAAAATAAGAGAAGAGAACAGAGGAGAAAATAACAGAAGAGAAGAGAAGAGAAGAGAGAAGAAAATAAGAGAAGAGAAGAGAGGAAAAGAGAAAAGAGAAGAGAAGAGAAGAGAAGAGAAAAGAGAACAGAAGAGAAAGAGAAGAGAATAGAATAGAAGAGAAAAGAGGAGAAGAAAAGAGAAGAGAAGAGAAAAGAGAACAGAAGAGAAGAGAAAGTAAGAGAAGAGAAGAGAAGAGAAGAGAGGAGAGAACAGAAGAGAAAGAGAAGAGAAGAGAGAACAGAAGAGAAAGAGAAGAGAAGAGGACAGAAGAGAAGAGAAGAGAGGAGAAGAGAGGAGAAGAGAACAGAAGAGAGGAGAAGAGAAGAGAGGAGAAGAGAGGAGAGGAAAAGAGAAGAGAGGAGAAAATAAGAGGAGAGAAGAGAAGAGAGGAGAGGAGAAGAGAAGAGAGGAGAAAATAAGAGAAGAAGAGAGAAGAGAAGAGAAGAGAAGAGAAGAGAGGAGAAAATAAGAGAAGAGGAGAGAACAGAAGAGAAAAGACGAGAAGAGAAGAGAGAACAGAAGAGAAAGAGAAGAGAAGAGAGAACAGAAGAGAAAGAGAAGAGAAGAGGACAGAAGAGAAGAGAAGAGAGGAGAAGAGAGGAGAAGAGAACAGAAGAGAGGAGAAGAGAAGAGAGGAGAAGAGAGGAGAGGAAAAGAGAAGAGAGGAGAAAATAAGAGGAGAGAAGAGAAGAGAAGAGAGGAGAGGAGAAGAGAAGAGAGGAGAAAATAAGAGAAGAAGAGAGAAGAGAAGAGAAGAGAAGAGAAGAGAAGAGAAGAGAGGAGAAAATAAGAGAAGAGGAGAGAAGAGAAGAGAAGAGAAGAGAGGAGAGGAGAAGAGAAGAGGAGAGAACAGAAGAGAAGAGAAGAGAAGAGAAGAGAAGAGAGGAGAAGAGAAGAGAGGAGAAAATAAGAGAAGAAGAGAGAAGAGAAGAGAAGAGAAGAGAAGAGAAGAGAGGAGAAAATAAGAGAAGAGGAGAGAAGAGAAGAGAAGAGAAGAGAAGAGAGGAGAGGAGAAGAGAAGAGGAGAGAACAGAAGAGAAGAGAAGAGAAGAGATGAGAAAATAAGAGAAGAGAAGAGAAGAGAAGAGAAGAGAAGAGAAGAGAAGAGAAGAGAGGAGAAAATAAGAGAAGAGGAGAGAAGAGAAGAGAAGAGAAGAGAGGAGAGGAGAAGAGAAGAGGAGAGAACAGAAG
Organism: Pygocentrus nattereri; assembly: GCF_015220715.1. Classification (NCBI taxonomy): domain Eukaryota; kingdom Metazoa; phylum Chordata; class Actinopteri; order Characiformes; family Serrasalmidae; genus Pygocentrus; species Pygocentrus nattereri. The sequence continues at coordinate 1,203,309 of NC_051239.1, read as the reverse complement.
AGAAGAGAAGAGAAGAGATGAGAAAATAAGAGATGAGAAAATAAGAGAAGAGAAGAGAAGAGAAGAGAAGAGAAGAGAAGAGAAGAGAAGAGAAGAGACATTAATATTAGAGCCAGTCTGATATACTGGTTACCAAAAAATATTAATGCAGCTTGAAGTGATTGATGTTTGAGATTGGGAGAAACTGAGATGTTCTAAACGCCTATTTTCCACAGTAATGAACGGGCTGGTATGAGCAGAATCGCCCAGGTCTCAGGACTCTAGTGAATGTTCTTATGTTCTGAGATTTCTAAGCCGACCAAAACCAATTCCTCACTTTTAAAATAGAAACACGGGCTGAAATGATGCACTTATACACAAAGCACACGGAGCATTCCCAATCCTCTTTACGACAAACACAGCCATCTGCCTCCTCTCACTACCCAATTTATGAGGCCCATCTACCTCTAAGGCTCACTGTATAGGTGCACAAGGGCTGAAAGTTAGTTATCATGCATGAAAAACAAGTCGGAGAACAGAAATCCCCTGAAGCCATGGCTCTGCTGAACCTGTCCACTGTTCTATTCATTATAAAGCCTCCAACCCTCAGCTTGAGATGCTCCACTGATTCTTCACCTTTCCGGAGCTCGTCTTGGCAGAATAGAGCTTTATCAGCCTTAGGACTAAACCTGTCCGCTTTATTAGAAACACCTACTTTGTGCTTCTGCTCACTGGCCACTTTATTAGAAACACCCACCATGTGCTTCCACTCACTGGCCACTTTATTAGAAACACCCACCTTGTGCTTCTGCTCACTGGCCACTTTATTAGAAACACCCACCTTGTGCTTCTGCTCACTGGCCACTTTATTAGAAACACCCACCTTGTACTTCTACATACTGGCCACTTTATTAGAAACACCCACCTTGTGCTTCCACTAACTGGCCACTTTATTAGAAACACCCACCTTGTGCTTCCACTAACTGGCCACTTTATTAGAAACACCCACCTTGTGCTTCTGCTCACTGGCCACTTTATTAGAAACACCCACCTTGTGCTTCTGCTCACTGGCCACTTTATTAGAAACACCCACCTTGTGCTTCCGCTCACTGGCCACTTTATTAGAAACACCCACCTTGTGCTTCTGCTCACTGGCCACTTTATTAGAAACACCCACCTTGTGCTTCTGCTCACTGGCCACTTTATTAGAAACACCCACCTTGTACTTCTACATACTGGCCACTTTATTAGAAACACCCACCTTGTGCTTCCACTAACTGGCCACTTTATTAGAAACACCCACCTTGTGCTTCCACTCACTGGCCACTTTATTAGAAACACCCACCTTGTGCTTCTGCTCACTGGCCACTTTATTAGAAACACCTAACTTGAAGCTACACCATGTAAATGTATAGTTACAAACAGTAGTCCATTTGTTGGAGTCCCGTTTATATTCATTCATCATTGGTCAGTTTCTGAGCCACAATGAGCACTGCCGTCCAGATCTTAACCAGCCGAGACTGCATCTGTGATCAGGATATGGACTGATAAGGGTAGAGCTGGGCAATATGACAATGTTTATTGTTGTCATGACAAATTGCATCACAATATGCTTCCCTGAGGGTTTCGTGGATGTTGTCATTACCTCAAAATCATTCCCAACTGGATGTCTGACTGAAAATGGAGCATCACTAGTCCAGTTTCATTGGATTCAGTGCAGCACAGTGTGTAAACAGTTGAATAGAAATAACTGGATTCATCGGTTTTGATTGCATTTTTAAAACGTGGCCTACTTTATCTCTTCCAGCTGTCAGACGTCCGAAAAAATTCGTATTGTGGAGCTGTAGAAAATGTCCTGAAGTACTGTGATATTAGTTTGTCACATCGCCCACTTCTAGACGAAGGTGTAGAGCAGAACCCTCCACCTGGAGATCTACCTCCTGCAGGAGCAGGTTTCACCTCCAGCCCAAATCTAACACGCCTCTCTCAGCTAAATGAAGACTTGTGAAGGAAGCAATCAGACGGATCAAGCGAGGTTTATCAGGGTTGCGCTGACCACCGGTCTAGAGAATGCCAACCACAAACTGGGCATCAACAGATGAGCCAACAGACACCAGCAAGCCAGGGGTTTCTAATAAAGTGGCCACTCGGCTTGAGCGAAATCTGAAGCTTGCGAACCCGAACAGCCAATACGGCGATACGAGACTCCTCGTTACCGCAGACGAAAGCATCAGTTCGGCTCAACTTCTGAGGGAATTTATAATCGCTCATCACATTATCATTCATCACAATATCAAACCGTAATGTTCCGCGGCGGCGAGCGCGATGTGAATGAGTCCTCGGCTCACAGTCAAGCGCATCACATACGGGAAAGCCATTTTGGGCAATTAAAAGGCGCTGATATCTCGCCAGTGACTCAGAGAGCGATGGAGTGGCATTTAAAAGGCATTGAGCCAGCAGCAAAGTGCAGATCGCTGCGGAGCCCGTTAGAGTGGAAATCATCTTTTATGACTCAGACAGATTGCTGATGACAGGCCGCAGCGGCGTCCAGCGGACACAATGCGTGTCCTCAAGCCCACAATGTCGCATCTATCAAGACCACAGAACAATCAGCACCGTGACTCACTCCAGCAGACGCAGCAGCAGAGTGCGCGCTGACTTATGACACAACACGAGCTCATCTCATCGTTAGCGCTCGCTCTGAACAAGCGCGCCCAACAATGCTCGGAGTTGTTCTCACGCCGCTGAATGGACTTCTGTTCAACAAGCGTGCCGCCCAGACCGGCCCGCAGCCTGAGCACGGGTAGCGTCAGTCTTTTGTGCCGGTTCAGTTCAAGTTGCCGTCTTTGGTGATAAGTGCGGCTTGTTTGGATGTGTTGGACTGATCGCCTCTGGATTATAAAGCAGGAGAAAAGGTAACAGGAGGGAATGAGGCAGTAGTGACACCTACAGGTCTGAGGAAAAAAGGAAGAACTGGTTTTCCTTCTGTGAACTGGTACCTGCGAGTCGTAGGAAACAGCTAAATGGGACCAGAATGAGCCAGAAGCTGCCTCTGTTATGGGCCTGTGTTTGTATACCTGTATGTAATATACAATCAAATATAGTCAAATGCATATACATTCTTTATGCATTTACATATAGATGCATATATATATATATATATATATATATATATATATATATATATATGGATATACACACATATGTACTGTGCTATCTATATATATATATATATATATATATATATAAAACAAGTATTTGCATATGTGCATATACATTTTTCTTTATATATATATATATATATATATATAGATAGATAGATAGATAGAAGAGTACATATGTGTGTGTATATCCATATGTATATCTGTATCTATCTACACACACACACACACACACACACACACACACACACACACACATATATATATATATATATATGGATATACACACATATGTACTGTGCTATCTATATATATATATATATATATATATATATATATATAAAACAAGTATTTGCATATGTGCATATACATTTTTCTTTATATATATACATGCATCTCTACACACACATCAATATATATATATATATATATATAGATAGATAGATAGATAGATAGAAGAGTACATATGTGTGTGTATATCCATATGTATATCTGTATCTATCTACACACACACACACACACACACACACATATATATATATGCTGTACTATAAGCTGTGCTTTCCTATAAGTATTGAGAAACTAAAGACAGGTCCAAGGACGGATGAACACAGCTTTCTTTTTGCTATCTAGAACCCACATCTCAGGTCTTTCCACTAAGAGAATTTCCATCGTGTCAGAGCTCATCTTCATCAGCACATGCACTTAAGCAGCTTTTGGCTGGAGAATCCCCGACTGAACCCCCAGCGTAACCCGAGCCTGGGCTTAAATCTCCATCGGAACGCCGAAACCCGAGTGAGTGAAAGTGGTGGGAAGTCTCTCGGACTGTTCTGCGCTCGCTCTCCGGTACTGTAACGAGCAGCACTGCAGCATTACTCTCCATCCACAGGGTGACCTTCATCATTCTCACCTTCAGACGAGCACACAGAGGAGCCCTGGCTTCCTCCTCTTCGCTCTCCACGTCTCGGAGCAGGAGCCGAGGAGTTTGGGGCTCCTTCTTTATCACGGAATTTTGGTTTTCTCTTCTTTTTTTCTCAGCTGTTCAACTTTTTATCAGGGACAGTTCGCCCTGTCTTGTGCCAACTTTTCTCGGACGCTTTATTTCTGTCTCTGTGAAAAGTGGACCAAAGGAGGAGTGACTTGTATGCCAGCCTTGATGCCACCACACTGGAGTGGAATGGGCGGTATGGGCAATGCAATACAGTGGCAGCAGCAGTACCAGTGCATATACTGGCCAATAAGGCAGTGGTGCACCAAAAGGTGATGCATTTCCAAGCCACACTTGATGCCAAATGCCAAATGACCCCACAGTGGACCCCAGGGGCCACAATGCTTATACAGTGCCAGTGCTTATATGCCAATAACTGCAGTATCATTACACATACCAGTGCCAATATGATTGTATACAATGTCAATGGCAAGTGCCAATACGCCCCTGTGTGCCAGTGCATTACAGCCCAATCTGATGAACGCAAACCCACCGGGACTTATTAACCCTTAACTTATTATGCGCTACTTCAACTTGTTGGATGCACGTTGCGTCCCCAGGGTGTGCGCGTGCATGCGTGTGCACGCGCCAAAACTTACCCAAAAGCAGCAGGAAGCCGTATATATGCACGTGCATGGTGGTTCTTGGTGAAGTGCTGCCGTGTATCCTTGTTTAATTCCTCTCCAGCGTTTTTGCCTTTCCCCACCTAAAGGTTCCCAAACGCACGAGCGCCCTGCTGCATCCTCGCGGCCACGGTATCCATGCCAATAAATCCAGCGGGAAAACTTGCTTCACTATTCCGGCTTAGAGGAGGAAAGACCGGGAGATAATGGCGCAGAAAGTCCCGGGAACAGAAGCGCGCGGATGTTATCTCGGTGCTGCTTGCGCGCGCCGATCCAGGCGCATCACCAGCGCTGCTGCTGTTGCGGAGCCGCGCGAGCTTCAGGGGGAGGAAGAGGGGGAGGTGGAGGGGGAGAAAGAAGAGAAGGAGGAGGGTTTATTCCAGCGCGCGCTTCGGAGGAGTCCAGAGAGCGACCAGCAACGAGGAGCGCGAGAGAAACTTCGGCGGGCGCTGGAAGCTCGTGAGCGCGCACGCAGGAGCGGTGCAAAGAAAAGATCCGTGGTGCGCGCACGCGCCCTGTCTGTGTATGTGTGTGTGTCTGTGTGTGTGTTTGTGTGTGTGTGTGTGTGTGTGTGTGAGAGAGAGAGAGAGAGAGAGAGAGAGAGAGAGAGAGAGACGGGGGGGGGGGGGGGGGGGGGTTTGGGGTCGTTGGGGGCGGGCACGCCTGAAATGAAGGAAAATCATATAGTTTGATGAAAGCGCGAGAGAAGCTGCTGCTGCGTCATGCACGCGGAGATGGGGGTGGGAGCGTTTTGGAGGGCATTCAGTGGTGGGAGGGCGGTGTGCACGAGGCGCGTTTCTAGCGCGAAGTGTGTGTGTGTGTGTGTGCGCGCGCGCGTGTGTGTGTGGCCTCAGAAAAAGAGGAGGCGCGCGCGCGTGTTCAGAAAGAGAAGAGTCAAGACTGGGAGCGTGTGCGGGTGCACCCCAGCCCGCGTGCAGCACAGTACAATAAAAAAAATCGGCGGATCAAAAACACATCCCAAAAGTCTGATTAAGGTCATTCCACTTAACTCCACTAACGCAGTGTAACACTGTTCCTCTAATAATAAAACAGTGTAACACTGTTCCTCTAATAATAATGCAGTGTAACACTGTTCCTCTAATAATAATACAGTGTAACGCTGTTCCTCTAATAATAATACAGTGTAACGCTGTTCCTCTAATAATAATACAGTGTAACACTGTTCCTCTAATAATAATGCAGTGTAACACTGTTCCTCTAATAATAATGCAGTGTAACACTGTTCCTCTAATAATAATACAGTGTAACGCTGTTCCTCTAATAATACAGTGTAACGCTGTTCCTCTAATAATAATACAGTGTAACACTGTTCCTCTAATAATAATACAGTGTAACACTGTTCCTCTAATAATAATGCAGTGTAACACTGTTCCTCTAATAATAATACAGTGTAACGCTGTTCCTCTAATAATACAGTGTAACACTGTTCCTCTAATAATAATACAGTGTAACGCTGTTCCTCTAATAATAATACAGTGTAACGCTGTTCCTCTAATAATAATACAGTGTAACACTGTTCCTCTAATAATAATACAGTGTAACGCTGTTCCTCTAATAATACAGTGTAACACTGTTCCTCTAATAATAATACAGTGTAACGCTGTTCCTCTAATAATAATGCAGTGTAACACTGTTCCTCTAATAATAATACAGTGTAACGCTGTTCCTCTAATAATACAGTGTAACACTGTTCCTCTAATAATAATACAGTGTAACGCTGTTCCTCTAATAATAATACAGTGTAACGCTGTTCCTCTAATAATACAGTGTAACACTGTTCCTCTAATAATAATACAGTGTAACGCTGTTCCTCTAATAATACAGTGTAACACTGTTCCTCTAATAATAATGCAGTGTAACACTGTTCCTCTAATAATAATACAGTGTAACGCTGTTCCTCTAATAATACAGTGTAACACTGTTCCTCTAATAATAATACAGTGTAACGCTGTTCCTCTAATAATAACACAGTGTAACACTGTTCCTCTAATAATAATACAGTGTAACGCTGTTCCTCTAATAATAATACAGTGTAACGCTGTTCCTCTAATAATAATACAGTGTAACGCTGTTCCTCTAATAATACAGTGTAACACTGTTCCTCTAATAATAATACAGTGTAACGCTGTTCCTCTAATAATAATACAGTGTAACACTGTTCCTCTAATAATAATGCGGTGTAACACTGTTCCTCTAATAATAATACAGTGTAACGCTGTTCCTCTAATAATAATACAGTGTAACACTGTTCCTCTAATAATAATACAGTGTAACGCTGTTCCTCTAATAACACAGTGTAACGCTGTTCCTCTAATAATAATACAGTGTAACACTGTTCCTCTAATAATAATACAGTGTAACGCTGTTCCTCTAATAATACAGTGTAACGCTATTCCTCTAATAATAATACAGTGTAACACTGTTCCTCTAATAATACAGTGTAACGCTATTCCTCTAATAATAATACAGTGTAACACTGTTCCTCTAATAATAATGCAGTGTAACGCTGTTCCTCTAATAATACAGTGTAACGCTATTCCTCTAATAATAATACAGTGTAACACTGTTCCTCTAATAATAACGCAGTGTAACACTGTTCCTCTAATAATAATGCAGTGTAACACTGTTCCTCTAATAATAATACAGTGTAACACTGTTCCTCTAATAATAATGCAGTGTAACACTGTTCCTCTAATAATAATACAGTGTAACACTGTTCCTCTAATAATAATGCAGTGTAACGCTGTTCCTCTAATAATAATACAGTGTAACACTGTTCCTCTAATAATAACACAGTGTAACACTGTTCCTCTAATAATAATACAGTGTAACACTGTTCCTCTAATAATAATACAGTGTAACACTGTTCCTCTAATAATAATGCAGTGTAACGCTGTTCCTCTAATAATAATGCAGTGTAACGCTGTTCCTCTAATAATAATACAGTGTAACACTGTTCCTCTAATAATAATACAGTGTAACACTGTTCCTCTAATAATAACACAGTGTAACACTGTTCCTCTAATAATAATACAGTGTAACGCTGTTCCTCTAATAATAATACAGTGTAACGCTGTTCCTCTAATAATAATGCAGTGTAACACTGTTCCTCTAATAATAATACAGTGTAACGCTATTCCTCTAATAATAACGCAGTGTAACACTGTTCCTCTAATAATAATACAGTGTAACACTGTTCCTCTAATAATAATACAGTGTAACGCTGATTATCTAATAATAATGCAGTGTAACGCTGTTCCTCTAATAATAATACAGTGTAACACTGTTCCTCTAATAATAATACAGTGTAACGCTGTTCCTCTAATAATAATACAGTGTAACACTGTTCCTCTAATAATAACACAGTGTAACACTGTTCCTCTAATAATAATACAGTGTAACGCTGTTCCTCTAATAATAATACAGTGTAACACTGTTCCTCTAATAATAATACAGTGTAACGCTGTTCCTCTAATAATAATACAGTGTAACGCTGTTCCTCTAATAATAATGCAGTGTAACGCTGTTCCTCTAATAATAATGCAGTGTAACACTGTTCCTCTAATAATAATACAGTGTAACACTGTTCCTCTAATAATAACGCAGTGTAACACTGTTCCTCTAATAATAATACATTGTAACACTGTTCCTCTAATAATAACACAGTGCAACGCTGTTCCTCTAATAATACAGTGTAACACTGTTCCTCTAATAATAAAGCAGTGTAACGCTGTTCCTCTAATAATACAGTGTAACACTGTTCCTCTAATAATAAAGCAGTGTAACGCTGTTCCTCTAATAATAATGCAGTGTAACGCTGTTCCTCTAATAATAATACAGTGTAACACTGTTCCTCTAATAATAATACAGTGTAACGCTGTTCCTCTAATAATAACACAGTGTAACACTGTTCCTCTAATAATAATACAGTGTAACACTGTTCCTCTAATAATAACACAGTGTAACACTGTTCCTCTAATAATAACGCAGTGTAACGCTATTCCTCTAATAATAATACAGTGTAACACTGTTCCTCTAATAATAATACAGTGTAACACTGTTCCTCTAATAATAATACAGTGTAACGCTGTTCCTCTAATAATAATACAGTGTAACACTGTTCCTCTAATAATAATACAGTGTAACGCTGTTCCTCTAATAATAATACAGTGTAACACTGTTCCTCTAATAATAACACAGTGTAACACTGTTCCTCTAATAATAACGCAGTGTAACACTGTTCCTCTAATAATAATACAGTGTAACACTGTTCCTCTAATAATAATGCACTGTAACACTGTTCCTCTAATAATAATACAGTGTAACGCTGTTCCTCTAATAATAATACAGTGTAACGCTGTTCCTCTAATAATAATGCAGTGTAACACTGTTCCTCTAATAATAATACAGTGTAACGCTATTCCTCTAATAATAACGCAGTGTAACACTGTTCCTCTAATAATAATACAGTGTAACACTGTTCCTCTAATAATAATACAGTGTAACGCTGATTATCTAATAATAATGCAGTGTAACGCTGTTCCTCTAATAATAATACAGTGTAACACTGTTCCTCTAATAATAACACAGTGTAACACTGTTCCTCTAATAATAATCCAGTGTAACGCTGTTCCTCTAATAATAATACAGTGTAACGCTGTTCCTCTAATAATAACGCAGTGTAACGCTGTTCCTCTAATAATAACGCAGTGTAACACTGTTCCTCTAATAATAATGCAGTGTAACGCTGTTCCTCTAATAATAATGCAGTGTAACGCTGTTCCTCTAATAATAACGCAGTGTAACGCTGTTCCTCTAATAATAATACAGTGTAACGCTGATTATCTAATAATAATAATACAGTGTAACGCTGTTCCTCTAATAATAATACAGTGTAACACTGTTCCTCTAATAATAATACAGTGTAACACTGTTCCTCTAATAATAACACAGTGTAACGCTGTTCCTCTAATAATAATACAGTGTAACGCTGTTCCTCTAATAATAATACAGTGTAACGCTGTTCCTCTAATAATAATGCAGTGTAACGCTGTTCCTCTAATAATAATACAGTGTAACGCTGTTCCTCTAATAATAACACAGTGTAACACTGTTCCTCTAATAATAACACAGTGTAACACTGTTCCTCTAATAATAATACAGTGTAACGCTGTTCCTCTAATAATAATGCAGTGTAACGCTGTTCCTCTAATAATAATGCAGTGTAACACTGTTCCTCTAATAATAATACAGTGTAACACTGTTCCTCTAATAATAACGCAGTGTAACACTGTTCCTCTAATAATAATACATTGTAACACTGTTCCTCTAATAATAACGCAGTGTAACACTGTTCCTCTAATAATAACACAGTGCAACGCTGTTCCTCTAATAATACAGTGTAACACTGTTCCTCTAATAATAAAGCAGTGTAACGCTGTTCCTCTAATAATAATGCAGTGTAACGCTGTTCCTCTAATAATAATACAGTGTAACACTGTTCCTCTAATAATAATACAGTGTAACGCTGTTCCTCTAATAATAACACAGTGTAACACTGTTCCTCTAATAATAATACAGTGTAACACTGTTCCTCTAATAATAACACAGTGTAACACTGTTCCTCTAATAATAACGCAGTGTAACGCTATTCCTCTAATAATAATACAGTGTAACACTGTTCCTCTAATAATAATACAGTGTAACACTGTTCCTCTAATAATAATACAGGGTAACGCTGTTCCTCTAATAATAATACAGTGTAACACTGTTCCTCTAATAATAATACAGTGTAACGCTGTTCCTCTAATAATAATACAGTGTAACACTGTTCCTCTAATAATAACACAGTGTAACACTGTTCCTCTAATAATAACGCAGTGTAACACTGTTCCTCTAATAATAATACAGTGTAACACTGTTCCTCTAATAATAATGCACTGTAACACTGTTCCTCTAATAATAATACAGTGTAACGCTGTTCCTCTAATAATAATACAGTGTAACGCTGTTCCTCTAATAATAATGCAGTGTAACGCTGTTCCTCTAATAATAATGCAGTGTAACACTGTTCCTCTAATAATAATACAGTGTAACACTGTTCCTCTAATAATAACGCAGTGTAACACTGTTCCTCTAATAATAATACATTGTAACACTGTTCCTCTAATAATAATACAGTGTAACACTGTTCCTCTAATAATAATACAGTGTAACACTGTTCCTCTAATAATAATACATTGTAACACTGTTCCTCTAATAATAATACATTGTAACACTGTTCCTCTAATAATAATACAGTGTAACACTGTTCCTCTAATAATAATGCAGTGTAACACTGTTCCTCTAATAATAACGCAGTGTAACACTGTTCCTCTAATAATAATACAGTGTAACACTGTTCCTCTAATAATAACACAGTGCAACGCTGTTCCTCTAATAATACAGTGTAACACTGTTCCTCTAATAATAAAGCAGTGTAACGCTGTTCCTCTAATAATAATGCAGTGTAACGCTGTTCCTCTAATAATAATACAGTGTAACACTGTTCCTCTAATAATAATACAGTGTAACGCTGTTCCTCTAATAATAACACAGTGTAACACTGTTCCTCTAATAATAATACAGTGTAACACTGTTCCTCTAATAATAACACAGTGTAACACTGTTCCTCTAATAATAACGCAGTGTAACGCTATTCCTCTAATAATAATACAGTGTAACACTGTTCCTCTAATAATAATACAGTGTAACACTGTTCCTCTAATAATAATACAGTGTAACGCTGTTCCTCTAATAATAATACAGTGTAACACTGTTCCTCTAATAATAATACAGTGTAACGCTGTTCCTCTAATAATAATACAGTGTAACACTGTTCCTCTAATAATAACGCAGTGTAACACTGTTCCTCTAATAATAATACAGTGTAACACTGTTCCTCTAATAATAACGCAGTGTAACACTGTTCCTCTAATAATAATACAGTGTAACGCTGTTCCTCTAATAATAATACAGTGTAACGCTGTTCCTCTAATAATAATGCAGTGTAACACTGTTCCTCTAATAATAATACAGTGTAACGCTGTTCCTCTAATAATAATGCAGTGTAACACTGTTCCTCTAATAATAACACAGTGTAACACTGTTCCTCTAATAATAACGCAGTGTAACACTGTTCCTCTAATAATAATACAGTGTAACACTGTTCCTCTAATAATAATGCACTGTAACACTGTTCCTCTAATAATAATACAGTGTAACGCTGTTCCTCTAATAATAATACAGTGTAACGCTGTTCCTCTAATAATAATGCAGTGTAACACTGTTCCTCTAATAATAATACAGTGTAACGCTATTCCTCTAATAATAACGCAGTGTAACACTGTTCCTCTAATAATAATACAGTGTAACACTGTTCCTCTAATAATAATACAGTGTAACGCTGATTATCTAATAATAATGCAGTGTAACGCTGTTCCTCTAATAATAATACAGTGTAACACTGTTCCTCTAATAATAATACAGTGTAACGCTGTTCCTCTAATAATAATACAGTGTAACACTGTTCCTCTAATAATAACACAGTGTAACACTGTTCCTCTAATAATAATACAGTGTAACGCTGTTCCTCTAATAATAATACAGTGTAACACTGTTCCTCTAATAATAATACAGTGTAACGCTGTTCCTCTAATAATAATACAGTGTAACACTGTTCCTCTAATAATAATACAGTGTAACGCTGTTCCTCTAATAATAATACAGTGTAACACTGTTCCTCTAATAATAATACAGTGTAACACTGTTCCTCTAATAATAATACAGTGTAACGCTGTTCCTCTAATAATAACACAGTGTAACACTGTTCCTCTAATAATAATACAGTGTAACACTGTTCCTCTAATAATAATGCTGTGTAACACTGTTCCTCTAATAATAATACAGTGTAACGCTGTTCCTCTAATAATAATACAGTGTAACACTGTTCCTCTAATAATAATACAGTGTAACGCTGTTCCTCTAATAATAATACAGTGTAACACTGTTCCTCTAATAATAACACAGTGTAACACTGTTCCTCTAATAATAATGCAGTGTAACACTGTTCCTCTAATAATAATGCTGTGTAACACTGTTCCTCTAATAATAATACAGTGTAACGCTGTTCCTCTAATAATAATACAGTGTAACACTGTTCCTCTAATAATAATACAGTGTAACGCTGTTCCTCTAATAATAATACAGTGTAACACTGTTCCTCTAATAATAATACAGTGTAACACTGTTCCTCTAATAATAATACAGTGTAACGCTGTTCCTCTAATAATAACACAGTGTAACACTGTTCCTCTAATAATAATGCTCCTGTAATCTCCTGTACCTCTTCATTAGCCCAGCATAGCCCTGTATAGATTGGGGTGCAGCATATTTTGCTTTAATTCCCCAAGTCCCACAGTGAAAACAGCGCAGTCTGCTCCCACTGCAGGATGGGAAATTTGTCACATTGAGCTGCTGGGTGAATAATGACAAATCTCACTTCTGTCTGAATGAACAAATCACAAATGATTCGTCTCCCGGCTGAGCTTTTATAGCCGCTTTATTCAGGAGATGCTGAAAAATGACAGGACCACTGCGACGTGATTCATCACTCCCGAAAAACGACGAAGGCTTTTTTTTCTGAGAAATCTGATATTGACAATCCGTGCTATAAATATGGGTCATCAGTTTGCCCATTCTGTTAGCCTCATGTCTGGATGTCTGGCCTGGCTTGGCACTAATTTTATCATCCAATGAAATAACAATGGCACTTTCTCACAATTAATAATTGATGTTATTATAATCTCTAATAGCCGGTAACCTACCACGTAATGTATAATTCTACAGATGAAAATTTAATAAGTCTTTGAGCCAATAAAGCATTCTCTGCTAATCATTCCCAGCGCCTGCCATTGTTCTCCTCTCTACTGCATTCATGACAAATGAACGCGCCGCTCCTCTGAGTTTAGCGTGTCACCGCACTCAGTTTCTCTTTAATTACCGTCCACCGAAGGAACGCAGCGGAGGGATTAAGAGGAAGGACGGCACACTGTCATAAAAAAAAATGAAACATACATTATTGAGTTTACAGTGTCACTCTCTTAGCACTGCAATGTCATCACTAGGCGACCACAAGGGGGCGACAACAATATAACTGATATAATGCTAGTAGAAAACATTGATGTATCAGATACTGATCAGCACGTTGATACGTTTGAGTAGCTAATGTTATGTATTTCGCTGCTGTCGGAAGAAAACCTTGAACCTCCATTTTTGTCCATTTTTGGTTTTTGGCATATTTCGAAAAAACCTGCTGTTTTTTACACTGTGTGTAAATTTCATGACAAACGGACCAAAAGAAATGACCTAAAATGACTTAGAAAGACGTCTGATTCCCTTGACTTACATTAAATTAAAGTAGGTTTTTTCCTTCTCCTGTAAAGTTGACATTTTGGGCATACGAGGTTTTCTTCCGACAGCAGCGATATCGGTGTTGTAGTTGTGTACAGCTGTGATAATAGTTGTGTTTAGCGCCACGTCCTGAACAAATTCACAAAAATGAGCAGAGTAACACATTTATCAGATCTAATCCGACTTTTAATTGCACACACACTCCGATTAATGTCTACAGTTACTCAGAAACGGGCGTAGAGACAAGCAAGCTACATAAGTACAAGAAGCAGCTGCTAGCACACATGCTAACTGTTGCTAGCCTCGCAAACACTTACCCAGTGACATTTCACACAAATGTCTACAGATTCACATAAAAAGTGAAGCAAAATGTGGTTTTGTTTCCAAAAAGTGTGAAAAAAGCAGAACTAGGCTACTCTGTCCTCTAGCTGCTGGCATTCTAGCCATGAAGAGCCTGGCCGCTTCCTATTTCCCCCATTATATCAACAACAGGACGGCTGAACAGCAGAGGGCGCCCGCGAACAAGTCCTCAATGAATGGGAGTGAATGGAGCTCAACGGCTAAAAACGAGAAGTTACAATAGCTTCTAATCATTCGCCCAGAACTTTCCTTTAGTTTTAGAAGGATGGATTTCACTAAAAAAGCAAAGAAACCTCACCTGTAAGTCTCCTTTATTCTATAGTTAATGGGTTTTGGGCGGCTCATTGGCTGTTCGCGCTCACACTCCTATAACTTGAGTTTAAAAGCTCTTGAAAATAAATCAGCAGTGTTAAAATGTTTTACGCTGTTCTGTGTTCAGGAAAACATTTAAAATGTTTCAGTGTTTATAAACTATGATTTTGCTCAGATGCTCCATATCAACCCATTCATTCTGGACTTGCTCGGGAGCGCCCTCTAGTGTCTGACAAACCCAGAGGACATTGCAGAGAGTGGGAATTCTCCTCTCTTCAAATTCTCTGTTGTTCTCTGTTCTCTGTCCGTTCTGTGGACTTTTTCCTTTCACTCCACTACATTTCAGAGTCTAATATCCGACTTTTTCCTCCTACATTCTGAGAAATCTGTCGTTCCTTTTGGTTTCTGTGTGTATAAAAACGTAACATGTCAAAACGAAAGAAGCGCAAAGCCAGAGCACCAATCAGGGCCCAGCGGTCACTTTGTTTAGAGCTGGTTCTGACCTGTTGGTCATACCGACCCAGTGCAGCACGCGGTTCAACGTCAGCGCAGCAGCGTAAAACTTTGGGAGAGTCTGTTCAACATAAATGATGAACTAACCTAACTTTGTGTAAATAGAGCTCAATATAGAAATATGTCCACATATGCAGTCGAGACTGACGCGGCTTTTTTCTGAATTTCTACAAACACCATTTCATTTTATAGTAAATGAGTTTGGGCTGGTTTATGTTTATGAACAGACGCCTACAGATCAACATAGTAAAGGAGCTCATCTGTGATCCTGAGTTTAAAGCCAGTTTTTATTCAACTTAAACTTGGAACTAAGTTGTAAATAAATCTGAAACTGAAACTTTGCTTGTGTGTAAAAAGTGATTTCAGAGCCACTCGGTTCTCCCTGATGGAAACTGTTTACCTTCAGTGTTTTGTGCTTCTGATCATTTTAATAGACGTCAGCGTCACTAATTAATGACGTTCTATTAAAAGACTGGTTTACCAAGAGAGACGCTGGAGGACTTTCACCTGAAATGAGTTCATGAAGCCAGTCTGGTTATAAAAATGATAACAGGACATCAGAGCCAGAATTCCTCTTTTAGTACTTTTACTTTATACTTAAGTACATTTGAAGGGAAATACTTTAGTACTTTTACTCAAGTGGAGGTCTAAAGGGAGGAACTTCTACTTTTACTGGAGGAATATTTTACCTTGGGGGTCTCGACTTTAACTCAAGTACATGATTGTTGCACTTCGTCCACCGCTGGAAAATCCAAATCCATCTTAATTTTATTTTTAGAATAATTCCAAAAAAATAAAAATAATAATGAATTTGTGAAAAGTCTATGTTTGAAGATAAAACTACCCCAGACTCACAAAGGTATCTCACCTTTGTATGTAGCAGCCACCCAAACCCCCCCGCCGGAAAAACCGACTTAAAAATATTGGCAGAAATTTTCAGGAATTGTGCTGCAAATTCAAACAACAACCACCACAAATAGCCACAAAATGCCGGTGGGTCTGTGAAAAGCGAGGAAGCTCAGGTTCGGGTCCGAAGACCCTCTCCGTTAAAGACGTACCGGTCTGACTGTGACAGTCCTGCTGTATGTCATCACCCAGGCGGGACCCTGACCGCTCGTTAATCACCTGGTGGGAGATCTCTGTTGAGTGATAAGACAAGAGGACGATGACAAACGAGCGCAGCCATCATGCGGTGATGAAGCCGTGCGCATGTAGCTGTCAGCCCCTCCCGCCCGGCGCTGGAGTTATGCCCCGGCTCCAATCAGAGATCCGGTTATGATCCCTCTGACCGATGGGCTGCCTGTCGTCCTTTAATCGCTTTAAACCAGACGGAGCTCCGAGAGCCGTGCAGAACCTCTGCTCCGCCGGGTGCACGTCCTGCACGTTCTCCACCGCGGTTCATATCTAATGTTCTGTTGGCTCTCCACTATGTTCTATTTCTAACTTCTTATAGATGTTCCACCATGTCCGACATCAGTCATCCTGAAGGTTCTCATCCACATTCCATATTTGCTATCCTGTATGTGTTCCACCATGTTCTATTGGATCATCCTGTATGTGTTCCACCATGTTCTATTGGATCATCCTGTATGTGTTCCACCATGTTCTCTACCTATCATCCTGTATGTGTTCCACTATGTTCTAAATCAATCATCCTGTATATGTTCCACCATGTTCTAATGGATCATCCTGTATGTGTTCCACCATGTTCTAATGGATCATCCTGTATGTGTTCCACTATGTTCTAATGGATCATCCTGTATGTGTTCCACTATGTTCTATATCAATCGTCCTGTATGTGTTCCACCATGTTCTAATGGATCATCCTGTATGTGTTCCACCATGTTCTCTACCTATCATCCTGTATGTGTTCCACTATGTTCTATATCAATCATCCTGTATATGTTCCACCATGTTCTAATGGATCATCCTGTATGTGTTCCACTGTGTTCTCTATCTATCATCCTATATGTGTTCCACCATGTTCTCTATCTATCATCCTATATGTGTTCCAATATGATCTAATCGATCATGCTGTCTGTGTTCCACCACGTTCTCTATCTATCACCCTGAATGTGTTCCACCATGTTCCGTGTTTGTTGTTCCATATTCCATTGATATTATTCTGTATTTTCTCCACCATGTTCTACACTAACATCCTGTAGGTTCTTTACTGTGTTCTATATCATCCCGCATGTGTTCCACCATTGTCTACATATCTGTCTACATACTATCCTGTATGTGTTCCACCATGTTCTAATGGATCATCCTGTATGTGTTCCACCATGTTCTCTACCTATCATCCTGTATGTGTTCCACTATGTTCTATATCAATCATCCTGTATGTGTTCCACCATGTTCTCTACCTATCATCCTGTATGTGTTCCACTATGTTCTATATCAATCATCCTGTATATGTTCCACCATGTTCTATTGGATCATCCTGTATGTGTTCCACTATGTTCTAATGGATCATCCTGTATGTGTTCCACTATGTTCTATATCAATCGTCTTGTATGTGTTCCACCATGTTCTAATGGATCATCCTGTATGTGTTCCACCATGTTCTCTACCTATCATCCTGTATGTGTTCCACTATGTTCTATATCAATCATCCTGTATATGTTCCACCATGTTCTAATGGATCATCCTGTATGTGTTCCACTATGTTCTAATGGATCATCCTGTATGTGTTCCACTATGTTCTATATCAATCGTCCTGTATGTGTTCCACCATGTTCTAATGGATCATCCTGTATGTGTTCCACCATGTTCTCTACCTATCATCCTGTATGTGTTCCACTATGTTCTATATCAATCATCCTGTATATGTTCCACCATGTTCTAATGGATCATCCTGTATGTGTTCCACTGTGTTCTCTATCTATCATCCTATATGTGTTCCACCATGTTCTCTATCTATCATCCTATATGTGTTCCAATATGATCTAATCGATCATGCTGTCTGTGTTCCACCACGTTCTCTATCTATCACCCTGAATGTGTTCCACCATGTTCCGTGTTTGTTGTTCCATATTCCATTGATATTATTCTGTATTTTCTCCACCATGTTCTACACTAACATCCTGTAGGTTCTTTACTGTGTTCTATATCATCCCGCATGTGTTCCACCATTGTCTACATATCTGTCTACATACTATCCTGTATGTGTTCCACCATGTTCTAATGGATCATCCTGTATGTGTTCCACCATGTTCTCTACCTATCATCCTGTATGTGTTCCACTATGTTCTATATCAATCATCCTGTATGTGTTCCACCATGTTCTCTACCTATCATCCTGTATGTGTTCCACTATGTTCTATATCAATCATCCTGTATATGTTCCACCATGTTCTATTGGATCATCCTGTATGTGTTCCACTATGTTCTAATGGATCATCCTGTATGTGTTCCACTATGTTCTATATCAATCGTCTTGTATGTGTTCCACCATGTTCTAATGGATCATCCTGTATGTGTTCCACCATGTTCTCTACCTATCATCCTGTATGTGTTCCACTATGTTCTATATCAATCATCCTGTATATGTTCCACCATGTTCTAATGGATCATCCTGTATGTGTTCCACTATGTTCTAATGGATCATCCTGTATGTGTTCCACTATGTTCTATATCAATCGTCCTGTATGTGTTCCACCATGTTCTAATGGATCATCCTGTATGTGTTCCACCATGTTCTCTACCTATCATCCTGTATGTGTTCCACTATGTTCTATATCAATCATCCTGTATATGTTCCACCATGTTCTAATGGATCATCCTGTATGTGTTCCACCATGTTCTAATGGATCATCCTGTATGTGTTCCACTGTGTTCTCTATCTATCATCCTATATGTGTTCCACCATGTTCTCTATCTATCATCCTATATGTGTTCCAATATGATCTAATCGATCATGCTGTCTGTGTTCCACCACGTTCTCTATCTATCACCCTGAATGTGTTCCACCATGTTCCGTGTTTGTTGTTCCATATTCCATTGATATTATTCTGTATTTTCTCCACCATGTTCTACACTAACATCCTGTAGGTTCTTTACTGTGTTCTATATCATCCCGCATGTGTTCCACCATTGTCTACATATACTATCCTGTATGTGTTCCATCATGTTTGGGCTACACTCTTAAGCATTGGTTCAACTCGGTTTGAGTCATGGTTCCTCTTGGCTGTTCTCCTTATGTTCTCAGGGCGGTATTCCTGATATCGCAGGCTGAATGTCTTGACTAGCTGGTACGGGACAGTGACTGACAGTGAGAAAGGTCAATGTAAATAACTCAGAACTGAACTGCAGGTTGGTTTATATAAACATCCGCTGGCGTTTGAGCGCAGATTAGTAAAGCTGGTGTTGCGGGTCCACATCACCTCTTTCCGTCTGACTCCCTCTCTCGCTGCCCAGCTGGTTCAGAGCTAGAACGTCCTCCACAGTGAGCGCAGTGTGTGTCCTTGGTGTGTCTCTTGTCATCTGTTGTTGCGTGAGAAGCAGAGCAATGTCACTAAGCCCTCATGAGGTGGAGGAAAGCTACACAGCCAAAATTAGCCAGCCACCAAGAGCCTCACACACAAGTATGAACAAAAGGCTTTAATGGCCCGTTAATGAGACGAGAAGGTATTGACAAAGACACCGGATGAGAGAGTTTTAGTCTATAGACAGTCTTTGTATGTCTGGTGGTTCCTTAATTAGGTTAGATTCAAACGCAAGTGTAAACAAACACAAAGGAGACCTGACAACTCCAGACTTAAGTTCCATTAGGTGGAGTCGTCAGTAACAACCATCAAATAAACAAACTCCGCTCAGCTCCGCCCTCTAAAGACGTCATTAACAACCATTAAATAAACAAACGCCGCTCAGCGCCGCCCTCTAAAGACGTCATTAACAACCATTAAATAAACAAACTCCGCTCAGCTCCGCCCTCTAAAGACGTCATTAACGACCATCAAATAAACAAACGCCGCTCAGCTCCGCCCTCTAAAGACGTCATTAACGACCATCAAATAAACAAACGCCGCTCAGCGCCGCCCTCTAAAGACGTCATTAACGACCATCAAATAAACAAACGCCGCTCAGCTCCGCCCTCTAAAGACGTCATTAACGACCATCAAATAAACAAACGCCGCTCAGCTCCGCCCTCTAAAGACGTCATTAACGACCATCAAATAAACAAACGCCGCTCAGCGCCGCCCTCTAAAGACGTCATTAACGACCATCAAATAAACAAACGCCGCTCAGCTCCGCCCTCTAAAGACGTCATTAACGACCATCAAATAAACAAACGCCGCTCAGCCCCGCCCTCTAAAGACGTCATTAACAACCATCAAATAAACAAACGCCGCTCAGCTCCGCCCTCTAAAGACGTCATTAACAACCATCAAATAAACAAACGCCGCTCAGCTCCGCCCTCTAAAGACGTCAGTAACAACCATCAAATAAACAAACTCCGCTCAGCTCCGCCCTCTAAAGACGTCATTAACGACCATCAAATAAACAAACGCCGCTCAGCTCCGCCCTCTAAAGACGTCATTAACGACCATCAAATAAACAAACGCCGCTCAGCCCCGCCCTCTAAAGACGTCATTAACAACCATCAAATAAACAAACGCCGCTCAGCTCCGCCCTCTAAAGACGTCATTAACAACCATCAAATAAACAAACGCCGCTCAGCGCCGCCCTCTAAAGACGTCATTAACGACCATCAAATAAACAAACGCCGCTCAGCTCCGCCCTCTAAAGACGTCATTAACGACCATCAAATAAACAAACGCCGCTCAGCTCCGCCCTCTAAAGACGTCATTAACGACCATCAAATAAACAAACGCCGCTCAGCCCCGCCCTCTAAAGACGTCATTAACGACCATCAAATAAACAAACGCTGCTCAGCTCCGCCCTCTAAAAACGTCATTAACAACCATCAAATAAACAAACGCCGCTCAGCTCCGCCCTCTAAAGACGTCATTAAAGACCATCAAATAAACACACGCTGCTCAGCTCCGCCCTCTAAAAACGTCATTAACAACCATCAAATAAACAAACGCCGCTCAGCTCCGCCCTCTAAAGACGTCATTAACAACCATCAAATAAACAAACGCTGCTCAGCTCCGCCCTCTAAAGACGTCATTAACAACCATCAAATAAACAAACGTCGCTCAGCTCCGCCCTCTAAAGACGTCATTAAAGACCATCAAATAAACACACGCTGCTCAGCTCCGCCCTCTAAAGACGTCATTAACAACCATCAAATAAACAAACGCCGCTCAGCTCCGCCCTCTAAAGACGTCATTAACAACCATCAAATAAACAAACGCTGCTCAGCTCCGCCCTCTAAAGACGTCATTAACAACCATCAAATAAACAAACGTCGCTCAGCTCCGCCCTCTAAAGACGTCATTAACGACCATCAAATAAACAAACGCCGCTCAGCTCCGCCCTCTAAAGACGTCATTAACGACCATCAAATAAACAAACGCCGCTCAGCTCCGCCCTCTAAAGACGTCATTAAAGACCATCAAATAAACACACGCTGCTCAGCTCCGCCCTCTAAAAACGTCATTAACAACCATCAAATAAACAAACGCTGCTCAGCTCCGCCCTCTAAAGACGTCATTAACAACCATCAAATAAACAAACGTCGCTCAGCTCCGCCCTCTAAAGACGTCATTAACAACCATCAAATAAACAAACGCCGCTCAGCTCCGCCCTCTAAAGACGTCATTAACAACCATCAAATAAACAAACGTCTCTCCTGAATGCTTTTTTTTTCTTTTTTCCGTTTGTTTACATTTATTATCCCTGTTCTGTGGGAATTTAATGTTTTGGTGTAAATTATTTCACTATTTTGTACATAACTTTAAAAATGTATCACTTTTCTCTGTTTGTGTTTGTTCTGTCTGGAAATGTGCAGAGCAAATGCAGTTGTCAGTGTCAGCATGTTAGTATGAGAGCTGGTGTGTGGTGGTGGTGGAGTGGCGGTGTCCACAGTAAGTGCTCTTATTTTTAACAGCAGATAACTGAGTGTGTTTTAAAATGCCTCTTGTTTTTAGAGGCTAAATCCGGACCCCTGATATGCAGGCCTCTCTCACCGGAGATTAAAATAGACGGAACAGAAATAGAAACTGATGCACGTAGATTGGATTTCTGAAGTTTTTACTGGAGAACCTTTCATCAGAGCAGAGCCGTTCAGCAAAGCCCTATCTGCTGTCTCTATAATCTGATCTCCTCATGTCCCGCTGTCCTGTCAGCACCCAGAGACACGCCACGTTTGTGGTTTGGTCCGAAGCGAATGAGGGCCCTCTGGACTGGATAACCGGCCTATAACTCTATAACAGCAAAATGCAATCAGGTTCAAGAGGAGAATTTGATTTAAACTAAAGAACAAGACTGGACTCCAGTCTTACGCCATGTCCTCTTACTGAGAATGATCCATCATAGAGAGAGAGAGAGAGAGAGAGGCTGACAGAGAGACACAGAGACAGACAAAGACAGAACAAATGAAAGAAGAGAGAAAAACAGAAAAGAAAGAAAGAGAGAAAAAAGAAAAAGAAAGAAAGAAGGAAAGAAAGAAAAAATGGTAAGAAAGAAAGAGAGTCAGAGAAAAGACAGATACAGAGATGAAAAAGAGAAAAAAAATCAGAAATAAAGTAAGAAAAAAATGAAAAGGAAGAGAATGTGAGAAAGAGGTGTGAGAGGGTGAGATAGAGAACGAGAGAAAGGAATTAAGAAAAAGTGTGAGTTGATAAATAGACAGAGAGACGGATAGATAGATAGATAGATAGATAGATAGATAGATAGATAGATAGATAGATAGATAGTCAGTCAGATAGATAGACAGACAGACAGACAGACAGACAGATAGATAGATAGATAGATAGATAGATAGATAGATAGATAGATAGATAGATAGATAGATAGATAGATAGATAGTCAGTCAGATAGATAGATAGATAGATAGATAGACAGACAGACAGACAGACAGATAGATAGATAGATAGATAGATAGATAGATAGATAGATAGATAGATAGATAGATAGATAGATAGTCAGTCAGATAGATAGATAGTCAGTCAGATAGTCAGTCAGATAGATAGATAGATAGATAGATAGATAGATAGACAGACAGACAGACAGACAGACAGACAGATAGATAGATAGATAGATAGATAGATAGATAGATAGATAGATAGATAGATAGATAGATAGATAGATAGCGTTTCACTACAGTGAACAGCACAGACTGATCAGGCGTTTCACTACAGTGAACAGCACAGACTGATCAGGCGTTTCCCCCACAGTGAACAGCACAGACTGATCAGGCGTTTCCCCCGCAGTGAACAGCACAGACTGATCAGGCGTTTCACTGCAGTGAACAGCACAGACTGATCAGGCGTTTCACTGCAGTGAACAGCACAGACTGATCAGGCGTTTCACTGCAGTGAACAGCACAGACTGATCAGGCGTTTCACTGCAGTGAACAGCACAGACTGATCAGGCGTTTCACTACAGTGAACAGCACAGACTGATCAGGCGTTTCACTGCAGTGAACAGCACAGACTGATCAGGCGTTTCACTGCAGTGAACAGCACAGACTGATCAGGCGTTTCACTGCAATGAACAGCACAGACTGATCAGGCGTTTCACTACAGTGAACAGCACAGACTGATCAGGTGTTTCACTGCAGTGAACAGCACAGACTGATCAGGCGTTTCACTGCAATGAACAGCACAGACTGATCAGGCGTTTCACTACAGTGAACAGCACAGACTGATCAGGCGTTTCACTGCAGTGAACAGCACAGACTGATCAGGCGTTTCACTGCAGTGAACAGCACAGACTGATCAGGCGTTTCACTGCAATGAACAGCACAGACTGATCAGGCGTTTCACTACAGTGAACAGCACAGACTGATCAGGCGTTTCACTAAAGTCAGTTACTGACTCTGACTAAAAGCCGGAAGATGCCGTCCCATCATCTGGACCGGCGCTGTCGCTTCACTCGCCCTCTGCTGGAGAACAGCACACAACTGAAGCCAATACACGCAAGGTCACATCAGGTGCATGACTGCCAATGCATACTCCATCTCTCTCTCTCTCTCTCTCTCTGTCTCTCTCTCTCTCTGTCTCTCTCTCTCTCTCTGTCTCTCTCTCTCTCTCTCTCTCTGTCTCTCTGTCTCTCTCCCTCTCTGTCTCTCTCTCTCTGTGTCTCTCTCTCTCTCTCTCTGTCTCCTCTCTCTCTCTCTCTCTCTCTCTCTGTCTCCTCTCTCTCTCTCTCTCTCTCTCTCTCTGTCTCTCTCTCTCTCTGAGTGAGCTTTTCATGCATTCCAATTTACAATCTCTGACCTTGTTATCTCTCCAGAAAAACGAATGCATGGTCCGGCTGAGCGGAGAGGCACAAACTCTAGGTTTGATCTTATATTCTCTCCAGTAAAACTGAGGCTCAGCCCCCCCTCTCGTTCTCTGTCCCACCACTATCTCTCTGTCTCTCTGTCTCTCCCACCCCCCCCCCTCTCTCTCTCTCTCTCTCTCGTTCTCTGTCCCACCACTATCTCTCTCTCTCTGTCTCTCTCTCTCTCTCTCTGTCTCTCCCACCCCCCTCTCTGTCCCACCGCTCTCTCTCTCTTTCTGTCTCTCTCTCTCTCTCTCTCTCTCTCTCTGTCTCTCCCACCCCCCTCTCTCTGTCCCACCGCTCTCTCTTTCTCTCTCTCTCTCTCTCTCTCTCTGTCTCTCCCACCCCCCCTCTCTCTGTCCCACCGCTCTCTCTCTCTCTCTCTCTCTCTCTCTCTCTCTCTCTCTCTCTCTCTCTCTCTGTCCTGCTGTGGCTCGTTGTGAAGCCCAGATGCACTCTGTGTGTTTCTGACACAGATAGTGATCCCTCCCCCTCCGGCCGTCGTCCTGAATAACACACCATCCTTCCGCTTATCACCCAGACGCAGTCCACGCCACGTTGGGTCCTCCGCGCGCTCCTCGCTGACACTTTTTTGGAGAAGCTGGCCGTGTTTTCTTCAGAAGAGCAGATTCCATTTCAGCGTTTTTGTTTGTTTCTTGCATGGCTCTGACAGGAGGCGCAGTGTTTGGTTAGCTGCTTAGCGTACCTGTGCTGCTGCTGCCGCTGCTGCTGGTGGCGAAGGCCGCCGTAAAGCTGAATCGAACTGGCACACGGGCCCCAGCCTGTGCGTTTGTGTCCGCTTGGCACCGGTGTGACTCCGCCGGCAGCCGTGCTGATGTGAATATGCCCACTGTGCTTATTCAAACAGCTCTGATTCTGAATCAGACCCGCACTGCCCACAGAGTGGACACATGAAAGCAGAGCTGGTGGCTCAGAATGCACATCAGAACACATACAGCTCATCCCGCTCACACAAAGCCAGTCCAGTCCAGCTCTGTACGGTCTGAGACTGAACACAGCCGCTGGGTATCTGAGGGACCAAGAATGTGTTTTCTTATATAAGACACTAAAACAATGATGATAGCACTATGGGTCAGGCTCCTGGACATGGATTAAGCCTCAGGCTATCTTTAAATTTACTAACATATTTCATCCTTGGGGTTAATTTGACTCCAGCAAATTCAACCTTCTGGACAGAATTGTGTTTTCCCCCAAGTGATGGGAAATCAGTGGTTGCGATGATACAATAGGAGTGGTTATGTTATGTTAGGTGTGTTACAGGTGTGGTTAAGTAAGGTTAGATGTGCTACAGGTGTGGTTAGGTTAGGTGTTTTACACGTGCAGTTATGTTAGGTTTGTTACAGGTGTGTTACAGGTGTGGTTATGTTAGGTTAGGTGTGTTACAGGTGTGGTTATGTTAGTTTAGGTGTGTTACAGGTGTGGTTATGTTAGTTTAGGTGTGTTACTGGTGTGGTTATGTTAGTTTAGGTGTGTTACAGGTGCGGTTATGTTAGTTTAGGTGTGTTACAGGTGTGGTTATGTTAGGCCAGGTGTGTTACAGGTGTGGTTATGTTAGGCCAGGTGTGTTACAGGTGTGGTTATGTTAGGCCAGGTGTGTTACAGGTGTGGTTATGTTAGGCCAGATGTGTTACAGGTGTGGTTATGTTAGGCCAGGTGTGTTACAGGTGTGGTTATGTTAGGCCAGGTGTGTTACAGGTGTGGTTATGTTAGGCCAGGTGTGTTACAGGTGTGGTTATGTCAGGCCAGGTGTGTTACAGTTGTGGTTATGTTAGGCCAGGTGTGTTACAGGTGTGGTTATGTTAGGCCAGGTGTGTTACAGGTGTGGTTATGTTAGGCCAGGTGTGTTACAGGTGTGGTTATGTTAGGCCAGGTGTGTTACAGGTGTGGTTATGTTAGAGTAGGTGTGTTACAGGTGTGGTTATGTTAGGTTAGGTGTGTTACAGGTGTGGTTATGTTAGGTTAGGTGTGTTACAGGTGTGGTTAAGTAAGGTTAGATGTGCTACAGGTGTGGTTAGGTTAGGTGTTTTACACGTGCAGTTATGTTAGGTTTGTTACAGGTGTGTTACAGGTGTGGTTATGTTAGGTTAGGTGTGTTACAGGTGTGGTTATGTTAGTTTAGGTGTGTTACAGGTGTGGTTATGTTAGTTTAGGTGTGTTACTGGTGTGGTTATGTTAGTTTAGGTGTGTTACAGGTGCGGTTATGTTAGTTTAGGTGTGTTACAGGTGTGGTTATGTTAGGCCAGGTGTGTTACAGGTGTGGTTATGTTAGGCCAGGTGTGTTACAGGTGTGGTTATGTTAGGCCAGGTGTGTTACAGGTGTGGTTATGTTAGGCCAGATGTGTTACAGGTGTGGTTATGTTAGGCCAGGTGTGTTACAGGTGTGGTTATGTTAGGCCAGGTGTGTTACAGGTGTGGTTATGTTAGGCCAGGTGTGTTACAGGTGTGGTTATGTTAGGCCAGGTGTGTTACAGGTGTGGTTATGTTAGGCTAGGTGTGTTACAGGTGTGGTTATGTTAGGTTAGATGTGTTACAGGTGTGGTTATGTTAGTTTAGGTGTGTTACAGGTGTGGTTATGTTAGAGTAGGTGTGTTACAGGTGTGGTTATGTTAGGTTAGGTGTGTTACAGGTGTGGTTATGTTAGGCCAGGTGTGTTACAGGTGTGGTTATGTTAGGCCAGGTGTGTTACAGGTGTGGTTATGTTAGGTTAGGTGTGTTACAGGTGTGGTTATGTTAGGTTAGGTGTGTTACAGGTGTGGTTATGTTAGGTTAGGTGTGTTACAGGTGTGGTTAAGTAAGGTTAGATGTGCTACAGGTGTGGTTAGGTTAGGTGTTTTACACGTGCAGTTATGTTAGGTTTGTTACAGGTGTGTTACAGGTGTGGTTATGTTAGGTTAGGTGTGTTACAGGTGTGGTTATGTTAGTTTAGGTGTGTTACAGGTGTGGTTATGTTAGTTTAGGTGTGTTACTGGTGTGGTTATGTTAGTTTAGGTGTGTTACAGGTGTGGTTATGTTAGGCCAGGTGTGTTACAGGTGTGGTTATGTTAGGCCAGGTGTGTTACAGGTGTGGTTATGTTAGGCCAGGTGTGTTACAGGTGTGGTTATGTTAGGCCAGATGTGTTACAGGTGTGGTTATGTTAGGCCAGGTGTGTTACAGGTGTGGTTATGTTAGGCCAGGTGTGTTACAGGTGTGGTTATGTTAGGCCAGGTGTGTTACAGGTGTGGTTATGTTAGGCCAGGTGTGTTACAGGTGTGGTTATTTTAGGCTAGGTGTGTTACAGGTGTGGTTATGTTAGGTTAGATGTGTTACAGGTGTGGTTATGTTAGTTTAGGTGTGTTACAGGTGTGGTTATGTTAGAGTAGGTGTGTTACAGGTGTGGTTATGTTAGGTTAGGTGTGTTACAGGTGTGGTTATGTTAGGCCAGGTGTGTTACAGTTGTGGTTATGTTAGGCCAGGTGTGTTACAGGTGTGGTTATGTTAGGTTAGGTGTGTTACAGGTGTGGTTATGTTAGGTTAGGTGTGTTACAGGTGTGGTTATGTTAGGCCAGGTGTCTTACAGGTGTGGTTATGTTAGGCTAGGTGTGTTACAGGTGTGGTTATGTTAGGTTAGATGTGTTACAGGTGTGGTTATGTTAGTTTAGGTGTGTTACAGGTGTGGTTATGTTAGAGTAGGTGTGTTACAGGTGTGGTTATGTTAGGTGTGTTACAGGTGTGGTTATATTAGGTTAGGTGTGTTACAGGAGCAGTTATGTTAGTTTAGGTGTGTTACAGATGTGGTTAAGTCTCATAATCTGATATATTAAAAAAATTGCACAGATGTGAGCGTATTGCTGTTTTTTCATGTTTACATTTTATTTTTTATCTCCAGCACCACCAAATCTGACACCAGATGGCCAGTGATTTATCCTTGATACTTTTTTGTTAGTGATAGATCAAAAGGATAAGCAATAATGTCTTTTACAGCTGGTTCTGCTCATGTTTACCAGGTTTCCAATATCTTTGAAGGCGCTGCATAACTTTTATGTAGAAACCCCAAAAAAGCTTTATATTAAAGGCTTTCATACCTATTCATGGTGTCCTGCTGGTGACATCCTGTATGAATAAAAATAATGCATGGCCACGACTTAGTAAGGTGTGGGAATGAGATGATTAAGTCGTGGCCATGACATAGTAAGCCACAATCTCATTCCCACGCCTTACTAAGTAGTGGGCATGCATTAGGATCTTGCTCCCATGCATTAATAAGGTGTGGCCACACATTATTTATATTTCTACAGGTTGTCACCAGCAGGGCTCTGTACATATCAGTATTTCAATTCAGTCGCCACAGGCCTTTAAATGCTGTTCACACACATCTCGCCGATCAACTGGTAACAATCGCAGAAAATCCTTCACATTTTAGAAAGCAGCTCTATATATAATCTGATTTGACAGCCTGAGGTGGGGAAGTAACATTTCCCGAAGGTTATCCTCTTACACCGATTAATGTTTTGTCAAAATATTAACAAAAAAGACCATTTTTAAAGCATTTCAAGGCCTAAAATGAACTCAGTGCCTTCACACCATCATCCCTCTGATTCAGCACAAACTCGGAATCCATCCGAGAACAAATTCAGTACAAAAGACGAAAGCCGTGCAGAGCAGATTCACATCCACCGCAGCCGCTGGTTCTCTGCCAAACCTCTACAGCTAAACAGCATCACCTACAGCGTCTATTACACTCTCAGAAATACAGCTACTACACTGTCACTGGGGTGGTTCCCTCAAGGCTCCATCTCAGTACCTTCAGTCAGGGAACATCACTGAACCATCATCCACTGAAATTATCTGTTCTAAGCTGGACTGACTCCACACACCCCGCCTCGCCTCGCCTCCAGGCTTTTACTCTACTGCTCTGTTTTAAAACATTCGGTTATGAAAAGGAACAAATACCAACTTTTCACCTGGACAACCTGATTTAAGCTCCACAATCAGACCTTAGAACCACTGCTGGAGCTTTGAGGGAACATTTACGCTGTTTGTACCTTGATGGACGAGAAATGTTCCAGCACAGAACCTTGAATTCTAACGGTGTAGAGATACGGTCTGAGCTGCCAGTGTGTCTTAATTAAAGGCTAATTAGTGCCTATGAGCTTCTGTTACTTGTAAGCTACACTCTTAAAAAAGGTTCTTCAAGCGTGAAGACCCAATGGTTCTATATAGAGCTACTGTCTTTACCAAGGAACTCTTGAAGAACCGCCTTTTTGAAGCATGATGAGCCTCGTAACTCCATTACTTTGCATGTGAGACTGTATTGTACACTGTTCTATGTAACATCAAAAAGGGTTCTGCTGTTGTCATGATCTTAAGCTTGTAATACTAAAGAACCCTTTTTGGTGTTATACAGATCCACATACAACACGTTCTCCATCAATCTATCTGAAGAACCATTTCACCATGCAAAGTACTGTAGTTACGAGGTTAACCACGCTTCAAGAAGATGGTACTTTAAGGGTTCCTTAGCAAAGACAATGGTTCTATATAGAACCATAAACCCTCAAAAGACCTTTTGCAAGTTTAAATAGTTTTTTCGCATCGTGAAATGGTCATTGAGATTGATCAAAAATGTGTCATATATGGTTCTATATAGCACCAAAATGGGTTCTGCTGTTGTCAAGGTAGTAACAATGAGAAATCCTTTTTGGTGTTCTATATGTAACCATATACAACATATTTTCTGTTAATCTGAAGAACCATTTCACCATGCAAAGCACGGGAGTTGTGAGGCATATTGTGCTTAAAAAGATGGTTCTTCAAGGATTTTTTAACAAAGACAGTGGTGCTATCTAGAACCATGAACACTCATACACAACACATTCTCCATCAATCTGAAGAACAACCTCACCAACCATTTAAGCATGCAGATGGTTCATTAAGTGCTCATAGTTTTATATAGGACCACTGTCTTTGCTAAGGAACCCTTGAAGAACCATCTAAAGGGTCTTTGCTGAACTATCGCTTTAATGCTGGGGCAGAGCACTGCAGTACGGCTGATGTGGAGAGTCTGGTGGGCTGAGAAAGAGAAGCCCTGGCACTTACGCTAGCTGTAGCGCTGCCAGGACCGGCTTGGAGAAGGCTGCCAAGCGGGAGTCATGTGCAGCCCCAGGGCAAAAACAGCACCATCAGCTCTGCGAACAGTAGGAAAAGTCTAGTTTGAGACAAGATCCAAAGTGCCTCTGTCCTTCTGGATGTTTCCCAAGGGTGTAATCTAAAGGGAGGGGGGATACATCATCCCCACGTTTGGGAAAGAAGCAATTTTTCTTCCCAGAACAAGTGAATAAAGCAGATTACACAATTTCAACACTGTTTATTTTCCAGTTTAGTAACTTTCATCCTCTGGTGTGTTGATTTAATCCTCGGGCATCCTCTCGATTTGTTCATCTCTCCCTAAACTTTCCTCAAAGGCTCTTCATAGAAGACGATCTTCATATTTTTCATATCTAAATATCATATCTGTTATCTTCATCACTACTTTCCAAACCCGCTGCAGCAGCTTTAGCAGCTGTAAACTCTCTGACGTGTATCTCAGCCCCTCTTCATAGGCTCATAACTCTGGATGTGAGTCTCATAGGATCTCGTGATCAGACGGAATGGAAAGGGCGGCTCTACGGATTCAGGAAGGGTTGGAGCTGGATTTCTGAGCTGGGCCAGCACAAAGACACAGACATGTATGTAATGTGTGGGTGAGTTCATGGACCCTAGAAGGTTAATATACACTATATGGACAAAAGTATTGGGACACTTCCATGCCACACCTACAGGAGCTTTTATGAATCCTATTCTGAATCCATAGGCATCCTTTGCAGCTCTAACAGCTTCCACTATTCTGGGAAGCTTTCTACAAGATTTCGGAGAGTGTCTGTGTCCATTCATCCAGAAGAGCATTGGCAAGGTCAAACACTGATGTTGGACGAGAGGGTCTGACTTACAATCTCCATTCTAGTTCATCCCAAAAGTGTTGGATGGGGTTCAGGTCAGGGCTCATTGAGGGTCAGTCAGGTTCTTCCGCACCAAACACCCTGTCATGCTGGAACAGGAAAGGTTCTTCCCCAAACGGTTTCCATAAAGTTGGATGTACATAATCATCCATAATGTCTTGGTAGTGAAGCATTAAGAAATCCCTTTACTGTAACTAAGGGTTCTAGGTAAAACCCTGCAAAATAGCCCCAGCTTCTCGTCCCTCCTCCACCAAAGTTTACTGTTGGCACTCTGCATTCCCATGAGTAACATTCTCCTGGCATTCGCCCAAACCCAGATTTGTCCATCAGACTGACAGACAGTGAAGCTGATTCATCACTCCAGAGAACACGTCCAGTGGCGGTGCTTCACATCCCTCCAGCCGATGCTTGGCATTGTGCATAGTGATCTTAGGGTTGTGTGCAGCTGCTCGTCAAGGGAAACCCATTTCATGAAGCTCCTGACGTTCAGTTCTTGTACTGAAGCTGCTTCCAGAGGCAGTTTGGAACTATGTATTGAGTGATTCAACAGAGGTGGTCCACTGCTTCATGCCTGAGCTGTTGCTGTTCTAAACGCTTCCATTTCACAATAGTAACACTTACAGTTGACCAGGGCAGACCTAGCAGCACAGAGATTTCACAAACTGACAAAGATGGCAGAAATGTTCTCATATGACAGTGCCATGTTTAACCAAGGGAAAGAAGGGAAGAAATTTAGAAGGAGAAAAAGAGAAAGGGAGACAGAGAGAGAGAGAGAGAGAGAAAGAGTGAGATATAGAAGTAGAAGGAGAGAGAGAGAGAGAGAGAGAGAGAGAGAGACAGAGAGAGAGGGAAAGAGAGAGAGAGACAGAGAGAGAGGGAAAGAGAGAGAGAGTAAGAGAGAGAGAGAGAGACAGAGAGAGAGGGAGAGAGAGAGAGAGATAGTGGTGGGACAGAGAACGAGAGAGAGAGAGAGACAGAGAGAGGGAGAAAGAGGGCGAGAGAGAGAGATAGTGTTGGGACAGAGAACGAGAGAGAGAGACAGAGAGAGGGAGAGAGAGGGAGAGAGAGAGAGAGAGATAGTGGTGGGACAGAGAACGAGAGAGAGAGAGAGAGAGAGAGGGAGAGAGAGGGAGAGAGAGAGAGAGATAGTGGTGGGACAGAGAACGAGAGAGAGAGAGAGGGGGGGGGGCTGAGAGGGGGGGCTCTCTGTGTCTCTCCCTCTCTTTGTCTCTCTCTCTCTCCCTCTCGCTCTCTCTCTCGCCCCCCTCTCTCTCTGTCTGTCCATCTTTCTCTCTGTCTGTCTGTCTCTCTGTCTCTGAGAGAGAGAATGATGACGCTGTGATGAGTTTATTTAGGCGACATTAAGAAGCTGAGCAGTTAGCTTGTTTGATACCACCCACTTCTGTCCAACTGATGAAAATGAGTGGTCACTCTGAAAGACTGGAGCCGCACTCGTTCGCTCGGAGTGGTAGAGCGTGCTGCGTGTCTCTCTGGGGAATCGTATGAAGTGTAAATGGTCCCTTAGTCTAAATTTACTTCTGCGTCGGCCGCATCAAATTTATGCGACAGCAGGCGTAAAAGAACAGTGTGTACATTAAAGTGTTTAAACCAGAGAACGCCAGGAGGAACATTACAGCCATTAGGCCCCAGCACATTATCGGCCCGTCGCTTCCGTCCGTCTGTCTGAACTCCTACGGCTTCACGTTAGTCAGACGGGTTTAAA